>NC_042493.1:13590221-13616057 GCF_005508785.2 Acyrthosiphon pisum
TTATACAGTGATATTATATCATTGAATTCAAATTTAATTCTATCCATTATACAGTGTCCCACTTGTAACCTGCTGTACAGCAGAGCGACATCCACTTACCCACCTTTTTAAACTTTAAATTCTAATAAAAAAAAAATTGTGACCAAGGATTTTTAATATTTATCAAATGTCATTGTAATAATATAGTAGGAGCCATGTATTAAATTTTCAAGTACTTTTACTCAACAAATAAATTATATTTTTAGAAAAAAAACTAAAAAAAAATGGAAAATGAAAATGTCTCTAAACAGTTCAAAATAAATCAAAATATTTTGAAAATTTTATCGTGTATAGAAAATGGAAATGTAAACAACCATTGAAAATTTCATGTATCTACGATCATTTGTTTTAAAGTTACACCAAAAACCAAAATCGATTTTCTCGAAAACAGATTTTGCGTAAAAATTCCCGTTTTTCCTTCATTTTTCTTTTGTTTTTCCCGGCGCTTTTGAAAACTACTGGAAAATTTAAATTTTGACCTTCCCAATGCACCAACGATATTCACTTTCTGATCGAACAAGATACTGAAGTTGAAAATCGTAGCATTATTTCGACTACTTATCGTGTACACAGACACAAAAAAAAAAAAATAAAAAAAATAAAAACACACATCATTGTGAAATCAATACATTCATCGTTCCACTCAGAATCTAAAAACGTTTAAAAGAGTATTTTTTTCAGTGCCTAAATAAATCTTATTATTCCTAAAATCACGTTTCCGCATGTAAATATTATACCTCGGCTCGATATTAAATAGAATTATGACAATGATAATTCAAAATATAATATTGTAATATTATTTTTTATATATCTATACATAGTTCTTAACAGAATAATAATTTAGTAAATTAGTCTTACATGTAATGAACACTTAAATTGGTAAAACATTGATGGTATGTTTTATAACTACATAATAGGTATTTAAATTTGTATCTATTGTCAATTGTATTATAATAATATTATATATAAAGTGTGACTTAAATAGTGACTACCCATAAGCCATTTTCTTAAGTAAATGTATGATATATGACGTGTTGTTAGTTCTTATTGCTTCTTACGATGTTTTAAATTTAAAAAAAAAAAACTTTAAAATATATTAAGAAGTTAAATTTATCCAAACCAGTAGTTCGAGACTAATTATAATGTAAATATAAAACTAACGGAAAAACTACATCAGGTCGTTAATTTAAACGTTTTTCTTTTTCAAAGTCTACACCTCTTTTTTCCAATGCACCCAATGAAATTACAGGGTTGAAAATCTGTTTCGCGTCATATTTACATGGCTGGAAGATGATACACACACAGGGATAGAGAGAGAGAGAGAGAGAGGCTATCTAGATATTTTTACATTTTCCATGGTTTATTGTTGTCTGTTGCGTTAATTAGATACCTACATGGCTACATAGTTACTTCTGATCGGCTTTAGTGGCAGAAAAAAACACGACAATTTATAAAACAAGTATAACCTATGGTATTATTGTTGTAAACATTAAATTACAGCGTATGTTTGCGTATACTGTCTTAGACGAATTTTATTAATCTATACACATAATACCACAATATGTAATAATTATGTTGTATATTAATATTATACTAGGTTGAATACTAGGTACGTATATTATACAATATAATTATTACATAATATTGTGATATTGTGTGTATACACTTATAAAATTCGTCTAAGACAGTATACGCAAATACGCTGTAATTAAATATTTACAACAATAATACTATAGGTTATACCTGTTTTATAAATTGTACACACCGTATGCAATATACATAGGTACTAATTAATATAAATATCTACTAGGCCATAATAAAGGTAGGTACTTCTGAGTTTATATTTTAAGAATAAGATCATAATATACTATTCAATTTTCAAAACTTTAAAGATGGCGAAACCGCGGATATAATATTATACGCACACGGACACACAGAACGAAGTATCCAGAGACAACAGATCGTGTTGTTCGTGTTTTAATGTTTCACTGAGTATTAGTAGTAGTAGTTGAAGTAGTATTAATATTATTTATATAAATTATTTATACTAATCGACATCTGTTCTTCTTCGTGAAATAAATTATATTCGTAATAATTCGTATTAATATAATTTCATAATAATTTATTAACACTATACAGAGGACGGAATTGATCTGGCAGAAACCTGTAAAAACGGTATATTATTATATAATTATTACCAATAACAAATGTTAGATTTACATAGATTACTTCCATAGTATTAAGAACAGAGTTTATTTTGCTTTACTATAATTATACCTATTGTTAAGTTTTTTTTGAGTGTGTAAATGTGTTTTTAGTCTATTGTAGTATCACGCTTACAGAGCCGTATAGTCATAATATTATAGTCTAAGCTGATAACTTAGTGCTTTAGTTTTAGTGAGGTACAACATTATCTACACGATAATGGGCTAAGACGACGCTATGACAACCAGCTGCAACTATGTTCCACAATAAAATATGTCCTGTGACTAGCTAATCCTTTATTATTCATTTTTCCTGACATTTGTTAGGGCATTAACCAGTAGCGCCGAACTCGGTATAAAGGGGTGAGTCGTGGGTGGTCAGGTGGTACCATACTACTGTTAGGTGTCACCTATGCAAGATAAAAATAGTAATACTTAATAGTATTTATTTCCATCAAACTTAATACTGTCCAACGTGTATATAATAGTACATATTAATCGTAGGATTATATAGGAACAGTTCATAGATTACTAAAAGGTCTTATATGGTGATTTCGAACGTGATAAATCTCTAAGGTGTAGAATCATTATATTATATCAGTAGTTCACAGGTTAGATTGCGTTCGAGTGGTTATACATGTCCGTAATAGGTCTTACCAGGGTTTTTTTTATTGATTTTTTCTGACTGCACAAACTTATTCCCAATCTAGGGTTATAGTAGGACATTTTGTCCACACATACCAAACCCTACGGACTGTTATCCGTTAAACTGTCAGGGGAGCCCTAGCCCCACCTCCCCAAAGCTGTATTTCTAAACAATTTTATACTGTTAAAAACAAAATTACAAAAAAAAAAACCATTAACATTTTCTAAAAATTATGACTTGGTCACCCTCTAATCATGTCTCTGGAGCCGCCCCTGTGAACTGGCACAGTTGTATTACTTAGTACCTACTAACCTACTGTCTCTTTCATAAGACTGCATAATATGGGTACTCAGAAAGTAAAAAACGATATGTAAAAACATATAAATCCCGACTCTATACACTCGATACACAAATAAATACTTTTATATTAATACACTATTTTTATTTTACATTTCTAAATAATAATTTTAAAATTTTGTTTGTAAATATAAGTAATAATACTTACTAAGTAATATTTACTTGAAATAGGTAATTTGTAATAATAATTTGTTTATAAAAATAAAAACAATCAATTGGCTAGGTACCTAATTTCTTTATAATTTTTGAAAAATACTTTTATATCAAATAAAAGTCAAAACAATAATTTTGACTGAATTAAAATGCGGTAGACCACTATAACTTTTACAAATAAAAATGTTTAGGATATGTTTAAGTAAAGCTACTTTAATTGGTTCAACTAAAGAAAACTTTAAGTTATTAGATGTGTTACCATTTTAGTCTGTTTATAAAAAAATAACTATTGTATTTATAATTAAAAACTTTGAATCCGTCATATCTGGATATGAAAAGGATTATTAAAAGAAAAAAATAGGGCATTTGATGTCAAAATAGAGTGTTCTAGAAAAACGTTTGGTCAAAAATGCATATATTATCTAGGTCCAAAAAACTACAACTCAATGCCAGTAAATATAAAAAGGGCCATATTACAAAAGGGAATCGTATTAGGTACTATAGAAATGAAAAAAAAAAATTCAGATTTGGTTATTTTTAATACTTGAATAAATAATGAGGAATTATATTTAACTGTTGTAATTTAATATTATTAGTTATAACTTATAAGTATTCTAATTGTATAGATTGATTATTCAATTCTTATCCGTTTTTCTTATTTATAATTAAATTGTTCATATTATCCACAGGTATGTGCTTAAAGGTGGTAGATATTTTTTTTGTTTTGAAAAAAAATTAAAAAAAAAAAAAAGGTATAATCTATATAATAAAAAAAAGTGGCCATTTCTCAAATAACGCAGTTTCTTGAAAACTACTACTCAGATTTTCTTGAAATTCAACATAGATATTCAGTTTGAGCTCATAAGTATCAGTCTGAAGTCAAAAATGGCCTAGGTATTTTTTAACGATCACCAGGGAGTCAGAAGTGTAAATTCATTGGTTTATAAAAGAAAAATAAAGAGTGGCCAATTAAAGGTCAAATTATAATTTATAATTGCCATAGCAACAAAATAACAGTAACAATTCATTTTTTTAGAAAAAATAAATCACCAATCTTTCTATAATAATAATATTAATCAACAATTTATTATTAAACATATAATATCACGATATATATGCTCAAAAAGAGGAAAACCGGAGATGATCAACTTACATAAAAAAACTCACGTAAAACAGTTATTATTTTATTATTTACTACGTCATTACCAGGCAACAGAAAAGTTAAGATAGATTTTGAACACCATACACCGAATATTAAAAACGAATTGATCAAAGTTTGAGTCATATGGAGTTGGAACATTTAACGGGAAACGAAGTGCACGGGATCAACTAGTATTGAATATAAACAATTTTCAATTTTAATAGAAACATTTTATTTTTTTTTATTTTGAAGTTTACTCAATTATTGTTTTATAATATACAATAAAATATATCATCCTGAAATTCTTTTTTTGCACTGCACAAAGTAACAATTTTCACTGCAGAATTACTTTTCTCACTGCACAAAATGTATCTCACTGCACACTAAAAAAAACCCTGGGTCTTACATTATTATGGTGACGTCGAACGTCAATATTAATAAATATTAATTTTATTCAAAATGATCATAATTCATTGGGCATATCCATTTTCGACCAAAATCGTATACCATTCTCTTTTCAGCAACTACAAAAAGTTTAATATTTACTTTATATGATACATATGTAGAAAATTATTAAAAATATAAGTCGTACTTATAAAAATTTTCATTTTTGTCATGGTAAATATACACATATACATATACCTACACGGTAGTTCCCATCACTATCATACTCGATGAACATCGATTAAATAATTAATGACATCATTATACATGCATGTTATTTTATTTTTATATTACATATTTTGCATACAACTTTTATTTTTATTACTTTTCTATATTCATATAATAATAAGCAATATTTGGTTTGTTCGAAAAATGAATCTTCTGAAAATAGAATGGTATGATTTTGGGCACGCTGGATCACCAAGTCAGCCCATTGGCCGTCCAATTATGAATATACAACTACTATACAACTACTATACGACTTATAGTTGAATAATTTAGACTTAGGGCATTAACCACTTATACTTGGTATATTGTTATATTACTATATCTAATATAATACTTATATTATTAAAATATAGTTGTTACTTATATAAAAATATATAATATATACAATTATGTCGGGTCGTTTAAATAATAAAGACCAAATACATTTAAATAATGAAAAATATTAAAATGTAAAACATGGTGATAAGGTAAACAATTATTGAGTTATGTTTTCCTTGTCCCCATTAATATGGCTCACCCATTTACATAAACTGTATACCCAACGTACGATAATAGAACGTCTGATTTTTCTTACCTAAACACTTCCTATACACTAAAACACGTCGGCTATAGGTATCATACAGACTGTAGTTCTCAAACTACCGAATGTGCAACATGTGGATTTATCGACATGAATTCCAAACCAATATACCCACCACCACCATCCCAATCGGTGTTTTAAAATTAATTTTACAACCGTGGTATCTGGTAAGCAAATTGTTTTTTATAGTTATTTTAAGTTCAAATTTAGACGAAATTATATATTAAATAACCAAGAATCACAATTTTAGTTATTTTGTTCTAATTTAAAAACATTATTCGTTGGTACCTACTTCAAACTTATAAAGTATATTATTATATACAAATATGATTATATGCAAATATGCAAATAATATTAATTCAACTTACCGACTACCGCGCGTATTAATAATAACAATATAAATTATAAATATATTATAAAATAACCTAGGCTAGCAATTCGTCTCCGCTCAGAATCGTTTTTCGTATACAATGATACATTGATACCTATTATATCATTGAATTAAAATTAAGCACCATCCATTACAGTGACCCACTTGTAATCTTCTGTAGAGCAGAACGTCACACACTAAACCGTTTTTATTCTTTTAAACATATGTTCCATACTCGGTTATGAATATATGATTAGCAATGATTTTTGACTACACACAGAAAATATCGATAATGAATTCCTTACCCTCCAGGGTTTACGAATTACTATGTTAATGGTTATAAACTATGTAGGTATGTATACCTTAACTTTTTATAATTCATTAGAATATTATATTTAATATATTATAATATATTCGTATGGTTTCGCAACATAACGCAAACAAACACAATTTTATAAAAACTAATATGCAATATGCTTAACATAGAAAAAACCTATGTTTATAAAATTAAAATTAAGTTCAATAATTATTAAAATATATAATCATACATACTATACCTAAATATAATATCATTAATACATTTACAATTAATATACTCAGTGGCGTGGCGAACTAAACATTTTCCAGAGGCAAGTTACAAATATTCCAAGTATTAATGCATAATAATGTATTAATATAATATAACTAATAATATTTAAGATCGTTATTGAACTATTGAGTATATCATATTATTATTATTATTTACTAGGGAACCCACCGGCTACCATCCACCCCTCTATTTAAGAAAAATCCTATTACCATTCGCCACGCCACTGAATATACTTAAATCTGTATGTTGATTTATACATGTAGTATTATAGGTGTAGATATCCCAAGTACATCCGCGGTCCAATCGACAAATTATGTGGCAGTGCCCGAGTGTGTCCGTTGTCTTATCGACAAATTATATTGAATAGCCCGATTGCGTCCTCGGTCTACAGCTATTATGATAGATACCTATTGGCTATTTTAAATAAACTATTCGACTAAAAACGGTTAAACACCGGTCTAACGATCGAATGTGATAGTTGAAATGTACAACTATAGTCTATAATACGTTTTGTAGGTTACAACACATAATTTTACAGTATGCCTATGCACTGAACTATAACATAGAGATAGGTAATAGCGGAATAAAAATCCCCTGAAAAAATTCCCCGACCCTAGGAAAAATAACCCCTAGACTAAAATATTACTGAAAACCACATGGCATTTTTAAAACATGATTAGTGTAATTATTACATTATTAATATTTATATTACAAATATATTATTATAGGTACTTGTATAATATAGGTATACTTTTCATTAAAAAAATTAATGTATAATAAATTAATAAATAATATTCAAAAATTAACAATAATATTGTTTTGTTTTAAATCACGATGTGAAACAACATAATATTATGTTTATAGTTCTTTTAAAAGATTACTGATTAGGTACCTACATTAATTAACTATTTTTTTAATAATGATTTATTTTATTTGATGTGTCGATCATTCGAAATATTTTTATTTTATAATCTTTTAAATATTGTATCTACCTATATTAAGTAAAACTTGCAAAATTTACTTCTAATAATAGTTATTATTATTTACATATCGTTAAAATATTATTAGGAAACGTGATATTTTATTTCAGCCTTCGGTAATATATTATAATATATAATATAAAAGTAGGTATTATAAGCAAAAAATATTATTGTTAATGTTTGAAAATTATAGAATCAATATTACAAAAATAAGGTAGGTATAATTAAATACTTGAGTAAATAAGAAATTGATTTTGTTTGATTTTTGAGTGAACATATAGAGGGTTTGGGGGCATCGCCCCCCAAGGGTTACTTTTCATATAATGTCAGGTGGGGGATAAAGCCCCCCCCCCAACTTTTCAGCCCTAATTGTGCCACTGTCCTCGGCCATCACTATTCTTTCAGCATTTATTCATTATTTAAACTACAGTCTGCAGTATTGGCTGTTTGGTATGCGGCATGCCACGCCCTTTTCTCCAGTACCTCTACTCACTTCTAACTATTATAACAGTCTATAAATTATAATAATACTAGTCGGTTTAATTCGGTACCATCCTATTCAACCTACTTCAACGATTAGTTAGCTATCAGATAGAAGTCCTTTCAAAGGGTAAACTAGCCATAATATAGGAAATAGGTACCTATATAGTATATTATAAATTGTAATATTATAGTATTTATATCATTGGCGTTATTTGGGGGTTGCAGAATTTTCTTCTCCCCCCTTTGAAAATTATGAAAAATAAAAATTTTCAATTTTGACCTCCTGAATGCAATAATTAGATTCACTTTCCTATCAGAAAAGACGCGTAAGTATAGGTAAGTACTTATAATAAATAAATAATAAATAAATAGTATAATAAATCGGAGCTTTTTTAGTACCCTAAAAATTAATGATGGACAAAAAAATAACACACACATCGCTCAGAACCTAAAATGTCAAATGTCTATAAAAAGAGTAAAAATATTTTTTCATGAAAAATATTGAATTTATATACCTAACGTAATTAACATAATAACATGTACCTACCTATAGGGAGATAAGTACTGAGATTAATAGTTTATATTTCTAAATGTATATATAAAAACTATTTATACGTTTGATATACGTGTTTGATATACGTGTGTACACTGTAAATATTTTTGTGTGAGCGGAAATTTGGTGGACAATGAGCGTGCAATCACCGTATTGTGTCACGCGTTAAATCGGAGTGCTCTAAGGGGGGGCATTCCCGCTTGAAACATTTTGGTTTCCGTGGAAAACCTGATAGTGAACGAAAAAATACATACTACTACCTTTTACAAAAATTCTATTATCTTATAAGTTTTTAATCTACAATCATCAATAATTGAAACCTTTTTAAACACATTTTAACACGTCATATTATATTAGGGGGCCTCGCTACTGCCGTCAATTGTAGCTGAAAAGCCCTTTAGTATTGACAAAATTAAAGTTAGTTAACGTTGTCTGATTTTGATTCTGAAAAAAAAATTGAACACACCAATAAATTGTCTATAGATCCTACGAAGCACTTTGTAAAAACTAAATTTTATATTATTGTGAAAACTTGAAAATATGAACTTTTTCGAATCATAATTATTAAAATTAAAATTAATATTGAAAGCGGAAAATGTTTTGTACGGCGATCTATAGACATTTTTCTGCTGAATTCAAACATTTTTTTATTCAGAATCAAAATCAGTTAAATAGCTTTAATTTTCTCAAACAAATGTATGTTTTTGTATAATTCGTGTAGTGAAATTTATAATATAAATATTATGGTTATCGACTTTTTGACATGTACATGCGTGTACGAGAGAGGATACCCACATTTAATTTCACTCACACTAATTTATTATCATTTACAACTAACACATAGATCCCGGTGGCAATGACAAGATTAGAAATTGCCTCAATGTTGTCCCTTAAATAATTACCGTAATGCCCTTAATAAATTATAATAATACAATTTATACCTAAAATATTCTTTTTTATTAATATTATATAAATTATTAAGATAAACCAGTAAATACTAAATAGTAATACTCTGTCCACTACAGTATACATCTATATTTATTTTATTTATTTATTAATAAAATAAGACATTCCTAGCCGTTGCAGGCTTTCTATATCTATGGATAAAAGACAATATTAGTTTCTAGCTATTTTAAAAGGATGATTATAAATATAAAATATGGAGAGATGTATACAATTAAGCTAAATAAAACTAAATAAATATTCTAAATATTACAATATATGAATACGGTATGGTTACAGATACTTGAGATACTATATAAAATCAAAACTATTACAATATGTACAGATTATACTGGAGGTTGATTTTGAATAATGAGGTCATGAGGGCGGCCGCGTTTTAGACGTCGTTGGAGTGGTGGATGAATATGGAGATTATAGTGAAGTGAGCCTGTTGAATTGAGTAATGAACTATGGAATTTTTTTGATAGTGTGCGTATAAGGTGCGTATACATCTATATAGACACAGTACTTTTTGATGTGACCCATTGGGTAAAAATTGATCGTAAATCGCGTTAGCAATCCATATGCCTATAAAAAAAATGTAATGCTTTCCGCACAAAGGTAATTCACGTAACCTCTCCCAAAAAAATGTAAGCATTTAACTATTATCTTTGCTAGTACCTTACCTAACCATTTTACTACTTGATAACAATAATATATTGTATATAATTAGAAAAACTCGGAGCAACAAATTCACTAGCGCGACTAAGATTTAGATCCCCCAAAAATATCCCTTATTAATTTAGATATAAGCTCCTATGGGTTATTTTAAATAAATAGTTTTGTTAGCCCCCCTCAGAATTTTAACCCTAGTTGCGCATATGGCAAAAATAGGACATCTCCATATTTTGGTAAAAATTATTTTTTGATTGCACATCAATATTAACATGCATTATTAAGAAAATAAACTCCGTCGTTTGGTGCAATAACCAGAAAAATTTGATTGTTAAATACAGAGATATCATATAAATGGAGATGACTTGTTTTTACACTAAAAATATTTAATTTATTACGTGGATAATGCCGTAATATATATGCATACTGTATAATACATATATATTATGAATAATTAGACATCTCTGGCATCTCCAACTCGTAGTTTTATTTTTTGGATTTGAGATCATACAAATTTTATTCTGATAATTTGTTACTAGCCACTGCAGGCTATATAGTGGTTAATGTTTGCTATATATGCAAACTGCAGAACAATTATTAATTGGAGATGTCTTGTTGTTGCTCTCATGTTTTCATTTGTTTAGTACACTATAATATTAGGTATATTATAAGACTATTCACTTTAAATACCATATACGTAGAGTCTAGACAGTGTATACTATACAACTGTACCTAAACGTATTTCGTATGATAGTTGTACATTAATTTAATTTATAATATTTTACATAAATCAACTTAATTTCAAAATCCCTAGCTTCCAGTAACGAACTACTTATCCTTTTTTTATACCCTTTGCATCACCAATATTATTCTCGTAATTAACCGATGTTCAAGATGATGCATATACGTTCTAATGAGGACCCGTCGTTTCCTTTCTATAATAATATACTACCTAATAATTTAAGGAGGATAATTTCAAAATATAATTAGTTTATAGAATTTATACCATAATACTAACATATTATCACTACCTTCCTGATTATAACTCATAAGTAGGTATAGTTTATACAAACGATCTGGCAAAATCAACCGTGTGTTTCAATAATCATTTGCACACCTTGGCACATACAAACAAAATCAAAATATGTAAATATTTATGTTATTTTTTTGTAAAATATGTATTATATTACATGAAATATTAAACAAAAAGTTGTATTTAACATTTATTTTTAAAATTAGAGTTTTCGGCTACACATGCCTCCGGTAGGTAGATAGGTAGAAGTGGTATTGTCACACGCGCGAGTCACCAGACATGGTAGGGCAATAACGATTACACGGCCTCACGGCCGCCGTCGGCACCGTCACAGTTGCAGTTTCGTGGCGAAAAACTTCGCATAGAACCATTCTAGCGGTTGAACATATCCATACATTTCATTTTTCACGGACGATCCAGAGTTTTGCCATCAAAGTATCAGAGGTGCGCTGCAGTCTGTACGATTCATGTCCAGAAAATGACTTGACATTTTCACCTTTCACATCGAGCACCGAATATTGCGGGAATCGTGTCATCGTGAGTATCCGTCATATTTTTTATGTACTAATTATTATAATATTTTATAGTTTTTGCTCCTGTAAGTTTACTGCTACTGCCCGTTATAGGTACATGTTAAATAAATAATTAGTAGGTACGCTATTCTAGAATAGTAACATTATAAATGCACGTTTCCAACGTTTTGTCAACGTTTAGAGGATATAGCTGCAAACAAATTTTGTCACGCCTGTACCGAAAGTTTAGTTTTTGATGGCGGTGGAAAAGTTGGAAGGTGACATTTTTTCTGTCCAGCGGATCTAAATCCCAATAGTGCCGGGCGTAGAAATCACCAAAAGTGTTGGGTGCGCATAATATCACGCTATCCCCTGCACAATACCCCTAAACCGAGGTCCTTTTCCGTGATCGATGGACGTAGAGGCGTGACAAAAAATAATATGCTTGTGGCTCGTGCGGGAAAGCAATTTCAATCTTGGGTGAAAAGCGGACCTCACCTGCGGCTCGTGCCGTACACGTCGCCACGACTGAAATAGCTCACTTCCCGTCCTTGCCACACAATACTGTAATAATATTGTATCCCTAAATAGAAATTATAAAGAGCGAATATCCGAATCAGAGTGTAGTTAGTGTCTCTTGCGGGGGTAGATACAACAAATTATATTACCCCCATAAGGCCATAACCTATTTCCTCGTCAAGAGTAAATTATTAGTATTTACATGTTAAGTTCGCAAATACTAACTATCTTAATTTTGAGCGTCCAGTTACTTATTAGTTATTACTTATTGTCATACATGCGATGACGAATTATTATGTCCGTAATAAGCACGATGTAGATAAAATATGCAGTACGTAATAAGTAATAACTATTATGGTATAGGTAGTCGGTTGAATAATATATTTGTTTATAAATATATAAATATTATTTTATAATATTTTTTTTTATATTTTAAATTCTAAATGGAGCGATTAATGTATATTAGTTTTACAATAATATGTGTGTGTGTATTGTCTAGTGGTTTTCAAACTTATATTAAGTACGGCACACCGTGCTCTTCAAACAATTTTCACGGCACACTGACCTTTTTTTTGCACCAAATAATTAGATGAACAATATTATTTTAAATTATAATTATATACATTTAATTAGAAATGTGTGCTTGAGAGGCAAACAAATTTTTATTAATTTTATTCTAGGACGAATAGTTGAAATTTTTTCAGAAGACCAGTGTGCCGCGGCACCCAATTTGAAAACCACTGGTATAAGTAGTCTGTATTCTGTAGTCTGCATACACGAAATATAATACAAAAAATCTTCGATCTTTAACTTTTTTGATAAATATTAAATCTATAGTAGTTACGTTAGGTCAAATTTGAAACTCCCAAATAATAAAAATAGTAATGGTAAAAAATTTTAAAAAAACTAAGGCAAAATGGGAAATTAATATTATAATATTATATAATATTTAATACTACATAAGGTTCTTATCATAAGTTTTTCATAAATAAAATAAATTAAAAAATACCGAAAATACCAAAAATACCTACTCATAATATTTTTTTACAATTATTTAAAGTTCAAATATCGACAAAATTAGTCAATTTTAAGGTGGATTTGCATTTAATTGAAGCTAAATGATCATCCGATATTAATAGGTAGGTAACTAAAATTACTTATTTATTGCAATTTTCGCTCATTCGACAATAATACGCGAATAAGTATAATATTGTGTTAGTGCGCCACTGAATTTAGCGTGACATTGGCCGCATCTGATCGTGTGTCGGCTGTCCAAAATAATTTAACTAGAGTTAGCGCATTTATTAAAATTTCCCATTTAAAACCACACAAACTATTATAGAAGTATAACCACTCGTTTTCACAATAATATGACTTAATTACTATATTTTTACACTAAAAATATAATGCAATATACCTAATGTTATGATGAAGGTAATCTGTGTAATATAGAACAAATATATTATATTATATATATATACGACTATTTTTTTTATGACTCCATTAGTTAATAGGTTTTATATAAAACAACAACAATATATATTATATTTCATATAAGTTATTCATTTTAATTTTTAATTTTTAATTTTATTTATAAAACAATTATAATAATAAAAACAAATTTAAGTGTATTATTGTTTATAAATGGTAGGTACGTCAAATCACACTATTTACCTACTTATTTTACATGTACCTAATTGTTGCGGTATAACAAATAATAATTAACACATAGAAAACTCATCATTGTAAAACAAATTTAAATTTAATAAGCTTGGTTCAACGGTAATATATTATGCAAAGATAATCAAGACTGAAGTTAACGGTAAAATGTAATTGAGTTAGTTAAGTCAAGTTCGATGTTAATTTATACGATGTTAATAGTTTACGCATAGTATATTATCTACAAATTTAACAGTAAAAGTTTAAATTTAATATAGAGAATCGTACTTTTGTACTAAATAATCTCAGTAAAAAAAGTGAGTTGATTTTTTTAATTAGGTACCGTACACGTATTATGTAACGTATACCAAATGAATGGTTTCAATACCTATGTTATTTGTGTACCAGAAGTCACAATATAATGTATTTAAAGGTGGGCATATTCAACAATACATTAATACTACTACTAGTTAAAACCTAGTCTGAGTAAGTGGTTTTTACCACCAACCAACAATAGGGTATTAATGACATACGAACACTTATATAATATATAATGTTACTTTGAATTGGTATTACTACTTGTTTGTACCTACAGAAATACAATATTATATCATATCAAGTATAGACAGTGTAGTATCAACTATCGTTTACGTTCTCCAGCCGAGATTGTACGACGATGCTTGAATAATGTACCTAATGATAATTGTATTTTACTTATTAATTATAGGCATCACATCAGACGGGCGGCCCTATAGTATAATATGCGCAACTTATCAGCGTACATTTTTAAAACTAGTTTGCGCACAGTCTGACACAGATTATTATGGAAAACGAAGAAAAACATTTATAATTGAGGTATGACATTATTTTTTTTCAAGGTCGACGTGAAATGTGAGAAAATGAATTTTCGAATGTTTCCCGCATATCTGTGTTGTGTATGTTTTCGATACGTATGTTTATCATTTAAATGACAAAATAATATACTGTCACGTGCAATATAATTTTTGACAATATTAAATAAAATATTATATGCATAATAATTATTATCTAAATATTTCTTTAATTATTATATATTTTTTTAATACTTAAATGTTTATATTTAAATCACTATGGCTGTCATTGTATTAAGTTAGAGATGTTAAATTACTCATTTATTAAAAAAAAAATTTAATTTTTATAACATTATGTACCTATAGAAATAATAATAAAAAAGGTGGACAAGTGGGTATTGCTCTACTGTACAGTATATGCCATCTGTCAAGTGGTTTACTGTAATGGATGTAATGGATGGATGACATATTAAAATTTTAAATCATTGTAAACAAAAAACAATTTTCAGACTATGATAATATTAAGTATATTTTTTGGTATTATTGATATAATTTGTTTAGATTCTAAGGAACATTTTATAAGCAACTGCATATGCATTCGGCTGTCAACCGGCAATGTGTTGTAAATAATCATAAGTGTGATAGTATAAGGGTATACTAACATACGCGTATTACTTTACGCACTCGCACGCGCAAGTCAACATTTAATTGTTAAGATAATTCAATCTATATAGGAAAATAGACTGTAGACTAGATTTAAAAACTTCGTTGCGTACAAGTCAGTATACCGCGTGATCACCAACGAAAACATGGTTTGCCTGCACCTCTGACCCAACTCGACAGGTAAAGTAATAGCAAGATCTCACATAAAATCTAAATAGAAATAATTTTAAAAACATGTTAGAGTTATAAAAATGACTTAGAAATTAGAATTATTTTTTAAAAGTGATAGTACATAATATTAAACATGATTTTAGCATTTAAAAAATTTCAAATGTTTTGAGGATATTATATCGACGATCAGCATTATTTAAAATATAAAATATATTATGGTTGTGTTTAAACTATTCCTATAGTTAAGGCCCCTGAAAATGTGTCATTTTTAAAAAGCTGTGTTTGCGATTATTTCGTTCCTGCGATTACTGATCGTCTTTGTGTGTGTAGTAAATGATCATTAGTGTGTATACTCCTCTACTATCACCCACAACCCGAATCAATTTACAATACAATATTATTTCTTATCTGGTTTATGGTCGCACGCACGCACGCACATGCACAAGTCATTAAATGTCTAGATCAAAATATTCAAAGTAAATTTATGGACGTGAAATAGCCGTCACACTGACAAAAATGAAGGTGCTTCTAGTTCTAGTGGTTCGATTTAAAAAATGTAAAGATATTTGTGTTGGTAAACAAGTTTACATTGCATCGATCGGAGCACTTTTTCAATTTTAACAAATTCTTGATGAGAATAAATATCTTACATTTTATAAATTTATACATTTTTAGTATTGAATATATTCAAAAATATCTAAAATATAAAAAATATGCTCCGACCGATGCAAAGTAGATTTGTTGACGAATTAAAAAATCTTTACATTTTATAAATCGAACCACCAGAAGTACTTTAATTTTTGTCAGTCGCTAAGGTCGTTTTGACGAAAAATTAATAGGGTTTGCAGGGGCCTTAAAAAGAAAATCAACATGGTCATGATGCGCTATAACATACAAAGCAATCAATTTTTCTCACGATTAATATTTTACCTGCGCTTGATTCACTGGGATTCAATAATATTGTTCTGGATCCCAACTCAACAAAAACATTCGCTTATCAGTCAGATTTCTATTGAGGCATAGGTAACAATCTTTTTTCGGTCAGATAATAATATGATCTCACAATTTTTTATAGTTAGGTTATTATTTGTATAAGTTATAATTAATATACAGACGCACAGTGTGATACATTTAAGAAAAAAACATAACCTAATAACTATAAATTATAACATTAGGTATATCGTATATTATACATTATATTTATAATGTTATGGCTTATAAATGACTTAAATAAATTCCGTTTTATGCAAAAATAAAGTAATAGGAAAATATAGAGATGCAGAATGTCTTTATTAAATAAACCATCATCTTATCAAGCTCTTTCCATAACGTCATTTAATTTTACATATTAAAATAAATATTTAGCTTAAGTAATAATATTAATATGTTATGCTTTCCAGTTTCCACTGATTAAGTGTAATATTTAGTCTCCAAATATTTTTAAGTATACGGTATATCGACATGAAATAAAGCCCCCCCCCCCCATAAAAATTTCTCAAGTTACGCCCTATACACACTATAGATTATTATATATTACAAGACACGTGTCTTCGGAAAATATAGTGTACAAATACACGATAACGCGACACAGTTGATAAGACTTCTTTTGCAATAGCTAAGGAAATCTCAATGCTTACTGAGTTGTATGAAAAATGTTTTACCAAGCTCGAAAATTAATAGTTATTTCATATTGTTTTTGTTTTAATATTATAACACTGTTCGGTTAATAAAATAATATAAAATGAAATCCACTTAAATCAACTAAATAACTTGCTACCTAATAATAAGCACTGGTTGTCCTTTTATTATCCACACGGAAAAGGTCAAGAGTGATTTTCATACAGATTACATATAAAATAATAAGAAAATTAATAGAACGCTATGTGTATATTGATGGGCGTACTGTAATATTATAGATGCATGCGTCTATGAAATATAATTAGGTTAGGGAGTATTGCCTTGTAATTTTGAACATGGATTAATTTGTTTGTTCATAATTGAAAGTGTATCGGTATAACCAATCTTAGCATAATGAGTGAAATATTAATCGACTCCGAATAACTAAATCAAATTATATGTTAATATTATTGAAAATCGTACACTTTTTAAACGTACAATATTATGTTTATATGGGTGCAGCGCTTATAGATTAATGCGACCCTATTGAATACTTGATTATTCAATTATTCGTTACAGGGTTATATTTCGTAGCCTTAGCCCCCTCCCCCTCAAAGCCCCTCAAAGCTGTATTTCTAAACAATTGTACCTATACTGTTAAAAACAAAATTACAAAAAAAAAAATCATCGACATTTTCTGAAAATTATGACTTGGTCACCCCCCTAACCATGTCTCTGGAGCCGCCCCTGTGAACTGTGTCGGCTATATTACCTAGTACCTACTAACCTACTGACTACTGTATACTGTACTATCTACATTTTTTACTTTCATAAGACTGCATATAGGTACTAAGAAACGATATGTAAAAATATATAAATCCCGACTCTCACATGATATACCAAATAAATCATTTTATATTAATGCACTATTTTTATTGTAAATTTGTAAATAATAATTTTAAAATTTTGTTTGTAAATAAGTATACTTATATTTATAAGTAATACTAAATACTATACTAAATAATATAACACTTACTAAGTAATATTTACTTTAAATAGGTAAATTGTAATAATAAATGTTTAAAAAAATAAAAATTAATTAATTAACTATAGGTACATAATTTATTTATAATTTTTGTCAAACAATAGTCAAAATGATAATTTAGACTGAATCAAAATACGTCTAGACGTTTTTTTAAAAGAAAAAAAAAATAGTATAATAATGAATAATATAAATAGTTTTTAATTTTAATAGAAACATTTTTTAGATTCTGGGTGGAGCGAGGAAGCTATTGGTTTTACAATGGTGTTTTTTTTTTTTTTTTATATCCTGTATACAAAATTTCTACCAGAAGGAATTCTTCGATTTTAACATAATATGTTATATTAAAGTGCCTTATCTTTTAGCAAATTGGATCAAAATGGTACTTTAGAGAGGTAATTTCTGATTTTCTCAATAGCTATTCAATGCCACAGGAAAAACCACCGAAAAATTACGAAAAAACGGTAAAAATAGGATTTTAATTTCTAACGCTTTGTTTATAACCGTAGAAACGAATAACAAATTATATGATTATAATATTAATTCAACTTACATGATAAAATAAATAATAACAATATAAAGTATCCAGACTGACAAACCGTCTCCGCTCAGAATCGTTTTTCTTATACAATGATAATAAATTATATCATTGAATTCAAGTCTAATACAATCCATTATACAATGACCAACTTGTAATCTACTGTTCAGCAGAGCGACATCCACTTACCTGCTTTTTTTGTTAATACCATTTGTTATTTATTACAGGTTTTATTGAACGCAATAATACATTACAATATGGTAATGGAGATGTAAACATGGGGGAACAATATATAAGAAGTCACCGACACAGTTGGTGGCCATCAAGACCGCCATGGATAACATTGATGTCGGTATCACTATTAGTGAATTGGGCGTATACTTCAATATCCTGTGGCCCTGTGGGTCTTAAAACAATTGGAGGTAAAAATACGAATTGCTTTTAAACACTTAGCTGTTAAATCTCTTAGGTAATAATTATTCTACAGAACACTATTTGTAATGCAATTGTATTACATTTTCTGACAAATTAAGATGACTTCATCTACTATTATTAATATTGGCAATATTGGCAATATTCATAGCTATGGGAAGTACCTACCTAATATTATGGTGGATGGATTCTTCACAAAAGACATCAAGCTAGACTTAATTAATAACACTTCAGCTTATTATTATATAAAAATTGTATAAATTATATAATAAAATAATAAAATAATAAATAAATCCATTAAAAAATATAACATTATTACCCTATATTACAACTATTACACTATTATACAGTGACCTGCTCAATGTGGAGGTAGAGTGTACTCGACTCATACTGTGCAGCAGAGCGGTATAAGTGTATAACGTACTTAGTGTGAAATATTATAGAAATAGCTAGGAAAAAGATTATTTCGATACAATATGTATGATATAATATTATCATCCCGTTATTTATCTAAACTATCATGGCTTATTATGATCTTATATAGTTTTTATTTGTATAATTTAAGCGCAAAATAGTTTTGTCATTTTTACGATTTCGATATAATATACTAGGTTTAGAGAGGAAAAAATAACCAAACTATATTATTAATAATGGAATAAGAATCATTATAATTATTAAGTACGTAAATTGCGGGTCAACAATAATAACCGTCGCTATAAAAAGTGTTGCCATCAACGATAAATAATTATAATTATAGTATATTGAATATCCGAAAAAAAATGTTTAATTTATTATGCATATCATTAGAGATTACAAATATTGAAGAGTAACTTTTATGCAATATAGTACGCCTGCACTGAAAGTTTTGTTTTCGATAGCGGTTGAAGCATTTGAAAGCGTCCTTTTTCCGTCCAGAGGATGGTAAAGTGGGAATCCCTAAAAGTGCTGGGCGCACATATCACACGCGTATCCCCTGCACAATCAAACACTAAGATCTATTATACCACGGTCCTTACAAAACATATACTTTTGAGTTTTGGTTACATCTTATATTCATATTATAACCCCCATGAGTGATGCTTAAAATAAATGTAACCAAATCGTTTCTTTCATGAAATATTGTTGTCGTAGAATTATAATCAAGTTGTTGCATAGATCCTTGCATTACTTTTGCCGTGATCGATGAATGCAGAGGCGTGACAAAAAATAGTATGTGTGGCACGTGCGGGAAGGCAATATTTCAGTCTTGGCCGAAATGCGGTCGTCGTCCACGACTGAAATAGCCCACTTCCCGCTCTTGCTACACATATACTATTGCATATTATTATGTAGAATGCAATACGCTATATACGCATGCACTTAAGTAATATGCACCTCTGGTGAAACGACGCGTTGTAACCGAAAAAAATATTTCTAAATACAGTTAAATATGTTTTGGATTGATTAGATATAATCTTGGTATTTTATTGAATCAGTAGTCAGGTATTTATTTATTATAGAATCACATATTATCTTAAAATCAATTTTAATAAATATATTCTAATTACCTATTTACGTACAAGTATTTGTGTTTGTTTATTGATTTTATAAATAAATTATGCTTTTCTTCGTATATATTTTATGATTTATACACACAGAAAATTAATTGCAATTAGAAAATGTCTATTATTGTTAATTTAGTGTGTTTTTCTCAGTTTTTGATGACACTTATTGAGATACCTATCTATTAAATGCTAATGCAAGGTTGTTAATCGATAAATATATTTTGTTGATAATTTTAGTAACCGTTCCGAGAGGTGATATTTTCATTGAATACGGCTCCGGCACCCCCTTGGAAATCACGTGCGTCTTAGATCCCGACCATGAAATTGTAAAAAACCTGTTTCGGAATGACACTACCGACGGCGGTGAAGCTAAAATGCCGAGCCAGCGGATCCTATTCTACAAGAACGCCGAACGCGTGTCCAGACAGTACATGACGCTTATCAACGCAACGGCCGCTCAATTGCGCATCTCCAATCCACCGGCTAGCCGAAATACCTATTATTGCGTGCTGTTACTTGACGACCAACTGGGTATAAACCACAGCTATAACAACATGAGTACTGCTCAGTTGTTATGCACACCGTCAAGTGATTTGTCGACATTTTCCACCCCGCCACCGACGAGCTTGGAAACTAGGGGTCCACCTTCGCTGGTGTCGCAAACCTTTGAAGTCGTGGTGTGTCTCAACAGCGTTGCTGTTGGATGTGAGTTACCTCTTTATTCGAACACATTTTTCTTTGCTTGATGGTGTCTTTATCTAAAATAATGCTTATTGTGTGGTGTTTGTATATCGAGTGAATGATTTTATTTGTGATAAAAATCGTTCTATACTGTACCCAGACAGCATTTTGTAATGATAATATTATAAGAGTATTATAATAACGTTATACTAATTGTTCACACACAGAGTCGCGGCGAAGATAACGCACACCACTGCCCTCCCGTCGACTTCACGCTTATCGTACCTTATTTTTATTGTATAAATGTATTGCTATAAATCTCCAAATCTCCCTATTAAAAAAACAGATGGTAGCTTAGCTACTTCGGATATTGAAAAAGCTGAACTTTTTAAGGATCATCTTGCTAATACCTTTCAACCACACGCCGACATCATAGACGTTGAAAACATGAATCAAGTCGAAACGTTCCTAAATACCCCCCCTCCCAGTGTCTATCCCTGACAAATCATTTACACCTAATGATGTAAAATATGCTATACAAAAATATGCATTAAAAAAATCACCAGGCTACGATTGCATTACTGCGGAAGTAGCCAGATCCCTTCCAACTAGAGCCATAGTTCACATCACTCATATATTTAATGCCTCACTCAGACTTTCCTATTTTCCCCTACTATGGAAATTCGCAACTATAATTTTATTTCCAAAACCAAACAAACCACCTGACTTATCATCATCGCACCGTCCAATCAGTCTTCTCCCTTTTTTCGTCAAAATACTGGAACGGTTAATTCTGAAACGAATTCTCCCGATAATTATGGAAAAAAACATTCTTCCAAACACCCAATTTGGTTTTCGCGCTTCTCACTCGACTATTCATCAAGCACACAGAGTTGTAGACTCCATTTCGTATGCCCTGGAAAAAAAACTGTTTTGCAATTGCGTGTTTCTAGACATCTATATATGTAGGTACATTATAATATACACGTACGGTCGTACCTACTTATGCAAATAAAATTTTAATATTGAATAAAAATTATTATTTTTGATTTATTTTTTAGATAAACCAGGCCCAATTACAAATTATTCTTGTAAATTCGGTAATAGGGCAAGAGTGATATGCAAATGGACCAAACCAGAGAAGAACCCAATTAATACATCGTATAAGTTATTCGTCACATTTCTTGATCTTGCTGTAGGCAGGTAATGAATAATAGTAATTTATAGTTGGGGTTAGTAACTATAAATACAAGTATCCTTTTTTTTCAGAACTCTTATAAATTGTAATGAGGATTCAGATTCCAGAGAAAATACTTGTTATTGGGATTTTACCACCTCGCCCGTATACATGCAACCATACGAATATTACTACTTTACAGTACATGGCGATAACGTATTAGGAAATTTAATTACACCCATAAGTTTTCTTCGTTACTACAATAGTAAAAATATTGTTTACATTATATTGAACTATAAATTACAAACGTGTTATTTAGATTACGAGCATTTGCGTTAAAATAATATACCTGTAAAATGTATATACCATAATAAAAAATGTTTTTATATTTTATTTAGTTGATGAAAACCTCGAGAAACTTACTGATATTACAGTGGTGGATAAAACAGAATCTAGTGTCATGCTAAGTTGGTCTATAGGCACAAAAACCGCCTTTCCACAAAAACTAATTAGTAAGATCGAATACTGGCATAAGGATAAACGGGATTCTAATCCTAAACATAGGCATGTAAGTACTTATGCATTTCATTTGCCAATAAAAATTATACTATGGTACTTAACATGTATTTGTTGTAGTCTGTAAATATGAGTGACGTTTGTAATTTATCATCAACTTCCAACCAAACCAATTCTTATTCAAATTGTCGAAAACGTGACACTGAATGTTATAATTGTAATATAACGGATTTGAAATACCCTTCCGCGTATTACGAATTTTGCATATTTGTACGTTATTCAGTTGCTCCTGGGGAGTTTACAATTTGGTCTTCTCCTGATTGTATAACTTTGAAAACCAAGCCTTCAAGTAAGTTTATTTATATATTATTATCTATACGGTTATACGTACCAAGGCTGCACAGTATGATACCTACCGAAGTCGTTAAACTTAAACATTTAAATAATAAGTATTATTTTGTAAATAATATAGTTTCATTAATATTTAATAATAATAATTACCTATAGTACCTAGAAGACCTCCACGAACTGATGTTGGAAGCTTCGAGTGTGTTACGTCACCAGACGACAAATCCAAAAGAGACGTGTTTATTTATTGGCAAGATATTGAAGACAACGAAAAATGTGGTGACTCATTTCAGTATCTTGCTTACTATAGTTCAACTACAGATAACAAAACCATGTTAGTACTATTTTTCAATTTATTTCTTTCCTTAGGTATATATTTTAATTTATTACTGAATTAATTTCTGAATTGAATTTTTTTTCACAATATATAGTATTCACCACAGAAATAAAACATATAAGAATCATGCAAAGTTTGAAGCACTCAGTACCGACATTGGGTACAATTTCACAGTTTATTCATCAAATGAAGAAGGTTTATCAACCGAGTATTCGACCATTTTTGTTCCTAATGAATCGGACAGTAATTATATAAATATAATTTAAAAATGTTGGAATGAGTTTTAATGTTGACTGTTATTAGAACTCGATGAACCGCAATCATTTACGAAATTGGGATTTGATGAAGAAGGTGTATTTGAACTTTCATGGGAAAATTCCAATAGTAGAAAACTAAAAGTCAGTGATTATACCTTATTTTGGTGTGAAAATGATAAAGACCGTCCATACCAGTGCAATGTATGTACAATTTAAATATTATATGAATATAGTAGCACAAATTGTAAATATTTGGTATATATAATAATTATAATATAGGTACCTAATATATTATATATATTCAAAAGTGGGAATAGGTCACATGTTAATCCTAAAATAAAAATTTTCAAGTAACCAATAACGTAAATATTCAGAGTAGGTACTACTATATTAGCATTTATTGTAATAAACTCGAGTTAGTTAAGTTTAATCCATTATCGAGAACATTAAGTTATAAGTTGATAATAAACAAACAATATACCTACCAATTTAAATCAAAAATATTAAAGTAAATATGGAATAAAAAGTATTTTAAGAGGAAGACAGGGGTAGGTAGGTACTATTATAATATTAATTGTTTTTTCTCACGCGTGACAATAGAATTTGCGTTCAACAGAACCAGATTGGTGTTGTTAGCCTAAATATTAAAGTAAATCGATCTATTATCGAACTTAAAGTTACAAAATTTATCTGCAGTGTTTGTGCGTTGGCGTTTTTACGATATTTCAATTTATGTTCAGTTATGAGTATGTAAATTATTACAATTTAAAATGGTCTTATATCGCAGAAAAATTGAATTTTCGTAAAAATCTAAAGTTTACTCTAATATTAATATGCTTACCAAGTTACAACACAAAATTTATTAACGCAAATTTGATATGTTGAGTACTGGTTGAAGAGAGAAAACAAATAATTTGCTGGCATACTCTTAGATTAACTCAGTTAAAAATAAGTTAATTAATTTTTTTTAAACAACAACGAAAACTGTTGTTAAAAATACATTCTACTATAAGTTTTTTATTGCACACTCGCTATTTAGTGGTTTTTGCAATTACACGTATTCATCAATAAATCGCATTCATTATATTTTGTTTATTTTTTAAATTTAAAGTCAGTCGTGTACAGGGCTCGAAAACGTTTATATAACGTTATACTTGTCAAAAAACGATTGAAAAAGATAACAGAAAACAAAACGGTAAACAGTAAACGGTAATATAAAATTATCACTAAACAAATCGATGCAACGAACGACAGTTTTAGTAAAACATAAAACGAAACGAAACATGAAAACGAAAAAAATAGTAAAACAGTAAGCGAAAATAAAACGTTATTTAACAATAAATATAACGTTTTATAATAACGTTATGTCATAACGTTTTCATAATAAATTATTAATAATATAATAATAAATTACCTACGTATTATGTTATAATAATATTATAATATAATAAATATTGATATTTATTACTTATAGACGATTTCAGCAATAATTCCACTAATCTCTAATGGCATTCCATGGTTTATTTAATTTTAAATTTGTGTCTGGTTGATGGTTTATTGTGTTGCCGTGTTCGTA
>NC_042493.1:13616107-13617302 GCF_005508785.2 Acyrthosiphon pisum
TTCACAAAAGACATCAAGCTAGACTTAATTAATAACACTTCAGCTTATTATTATATAAAAATTGTATAGATTATATAATAAAATAATAAAATAATAAATAAATCCATTAAAAAATATAACATTATTACCCTATATTACAACTATTACACTATTATACAGTGACCTGCTCAATGTCGAGGTAGAGTGTACTCGACTCATACTGTGCAGCAGAGCGGTATACTGCCCTCCTAGTTGAACAAGCAGTATCTCCAATAATTGAATTGTTGGGAAAATGAGTTTTTCGATTTCTTTGTTTTTCACCATAAAATCATTATTTTTACCCACTTTTTTTAAAAATTAATTATTAGTGATAGGCATCCTTAATTTTTTGAATATTTTTTTTTGTACTTAGATCATTATTTTTGTTTTTTTTTTCATTCTTAAGGAGATACTGCATTTTTATCTAGTATTATCGTGTATTAAAAGAAAAATAAACTTTTAAAATGCAGTATCTCCATAAGGAAACTTTTTATTATAGATGGTACACATTCATATGAATTAAAATTTAAAACTATTTCCTGAATTAGTGTACAATGCACATTCCACCTATTGAAATATCACACTAATAAATAAAATAAAATAATGTTAATTGCATTTGTATGTTTATCTTAGTAAATTTAATTATTCAAATTAAAAAAAAATGCATATAAAAGTTTGTGTTTACTGATAAAATATGATAGTAATACAAATATATAGTTAATATATATAGTTAATACAAATATTAAAATAATGATAACCACATAATAATTGAAGTTAGTACCAAAGTTAGGTCTGTCTATCTGACAAATCTCAATAAATGCTTTTGACCAAAAAATTTGGTAAATGGCGTGTATGGCAGTCATAACTGTCTAGACATGAGCATTCACTGATTAAAAAATAAAGTGTACATACTGCAAATCCGTTTTAGATAAGATTACTAGGTAAATATGCAGTATTTACATTGAGAAATTATTATACTAGTAAAATAAGGAGTATCTCCATTGGATATACTGCTTTATTCTCTACATACTGCGTATTTCCCTAGTATTTGACAATAATTTGTTCGATACGACATTTTATAATGCATTTTAAAGGCATTTTTAGTGGAGTTAGGTACGTTGTTTTTCATAAGGAAAAAAAGAAGCGGAATTATACAATTATGCTGAATATGAAATAA
>NC_042493.1:13617352-13619267 GCF_005508785.2 Acyrthosiphon pisum
AGATATATGATAACTACATGCATGCAATGATTTTGGAAATATTGATTAACCATACGTCCCAATTGAAAAATAAAATACTTGTTTCAAAATAGAATATATTACAATATTTAAAAATAATATATCCTAGACTGACAAATCATCTCCGTTCAGAATCGTTTTTCGTATACAATGATATAATATCATTGGATTCAAATTTAATTCCATCCATTACAGTAACCCACTTGTAACCTACTGTACAGCAGAGCGACATCCACGACTTACCCGCCTTTTTTAATACTATAGATAAGTATACCTATAATACCTCTAATACCTAGACTGATATACCGTCCCCGCTCAGAATCGTTTTTCTTATACAGTGATATTATATCATTGAATTCAAATTTAATACTGTCCATTATACAGTGACCCACTTCTAACCTACTGTACAGCAGAGCGACATCCACTTACCCACCTTTTTTTTCTTTTTATATCCTGTATACGAAATTTCTACCAGAAGAAGTGCTTCGATTTCAACATATAGTACCTTATCTTTTAGCAAATTGGATCAAGAAGGTACTTTAAAGAGGTAATTTTCCGATTTTCTCAATAGTTATTTAATGACACGGGAAAAACCACCGAAAAATTACGAATAAACGATAAAAATGGGATTTTAATTTCTAACGCTTCGTTTATCACCATATAAACGAATAAATAATTATAATATTATAATAGTAATTCAACTTACAAGATAAAATAATTAATAACAATATAAAATATCCAGACAGTATACACACATCTCCTTCAATGAATAGGTAAATGGAAATAAGATATTTCCTAAAGAATGGTTTCCTTTCACCAGTCTTAATTATCTATTACCTGTTGGCTATAATTATAATGTATAGGGCATGAGTTATAATCTTATAGGTATTATGATTTATTTCTACCGACGCATTTTGTAATATGCCTATTATTGCATCAATATTTATTAATTTTCATGCATTCACTTATGATCTCAAAACACCAAAATAATATTTCTATGTCTTTAATTCTTTTGGATAATATGTCCAATATTATCCAAATATTTTATTTAGGACATGTGTAACTAGGAAAAATAATACTGGATGACAGTGGTAACATTTTGACAAAATTTATCAAATTTAAAATTGAATAATTATTTTGTAGTTAAAAAATTATAAAATGTTCAACTTTTATATTCAATCTAAGGATTGAAAATTTAAAACAAGATTTCACGTAAATATTTAATTCTGTTACCAAAAATTCTAAGAAATACATAAGCACAGTTTATTTTTATAGTCATTTAAAGTGCAAATTTGGATGAAATTACTTACATATTAAAAAACCTGGAACAAGTATTTTAGTTATTTTGTTGTGATTGTATAATATTGTTTGTGGGTACCTACTTGATACTTCTAAAGTATACTATATTATATAATAATATATTATATATATTATATTATATTATCTTTGATAGTACTACGGTTTGTTGTTGATGTATAACGCGTTACCTAATGGATATTGTGATAAGATTAATTTGGAATTTATTGTTGATACCTATTATAGGTCAATTTTTTTTTAATACTATAGATAAGTATACCTATAATCAAGGCTGGGCAAGTTAACGATTTTTTTTAACTCGTAAAGTTAAGTTATTTTAAAATAATTAAGTTAAGTTAAAAGTTACTCGTATTTTTTTCGTTAACTCGTTAAGTTAAAAGTTAAATTTGAAAAAAAAGTAACTTAACTTAGTGTTAAGTTAAAATTTGCTAATTTGCAAAAATAAAAATTCCAGACACATAATATGGTTTGTTAGATAGTTTTTCTGGTATATTTCTACTTTCAATGACACCTTTTTTTTTGCATTTTTTTTTTTTTTTATACTTATGTAGTTAAGTACGCTGAAGACGATGGTGTAGTC
>NC_042493.1:13620138-13621057 GCF_005508785.2 Acyrthosiphon pisum
TTATGCTAAAAAAATTACCACCGAAAGGACTAGTGTTTATGACCACATTATTTAACTCCTTATTGCGTCTTGGCTACTTTCCATCCAAATGGAAAGTTGCAAACATAATACTAATAAACAAACCGGGGAAGGACAAATCCAATCCTGACAGCTACCAGCCAATCAGCCTCTTATCTTCAATTTCCAAATTGTTTGAAAAAATCATTTACACTAGACTTCTTTTCTATTTAAATGCCATAGATATTATACCTAAATTCCAATTCGGGTTTAGATCAAATCATTCTACGGTTCAACAATTACTTAGAATAACTGAACACATTAATACTGCATTCGAAAAACATTGTCATACTGGAGCTGTATTTATAGATATTTCAAAAGCATTCGTTAAAGTCTGGCACGAGGGCCTACTGCTTAAACTAAAATCCATTAATACTCCATCTTACTTATTCAATATTATTAATTCATTTCTACTTAAAAGGCAGTTCGCTGTTAAAATAAATGATAACACCTCAGACCTTATGCCTATATCTGCTGGTGTACCTCAGGGCTCTAAGCTTGGTCCCATACTATTTAACATCTACGTATATGATATCCCCCAGTCACCTCGTACGAATATTGCCCTCTTCGCAGATGATACTATAATATTCACCGAATCACGTAACATTGAAGCAGTTACCACAAATCTGCAAGCACATCTTGATGAAATATCTTATTGGTGTAAAAAATGGCGTATTCAAATAAATGCGTCAAAAAGCACAGGTGTTATTTTCAGCCTTCGTCCTTACCACCCCCCTGCACAATTAACATTTAACAATGTAAATATACCTTGAAGCTCTTCAGTAAAATACCTCGGCTTGACATTGGATAAACGGCTAACATGACAGCCCCATATCTCATCCAAACTTCAACTGGCATATCA
>NC_042493.1:13621329-13626960 GCF_005508785.2 Acyrthosiphon pisum
AAACCTACACAAAGACCTTCAGATCCAGGAAATCACAGACCACATTAAAACCTCATAAAAAAACTTTCATACAGCACTGCTCAACTCTCCTGGCTCACTTCACTATCAACTCCACGTACATCCACCTCAACGCAAATTAAAACGTGTACGTCCGCATGACTTTCTGGCTTAACAGCTCCACATAAAGCAGCGTTGCTACTCGTAGCGTCAACATAAGCTAAAAACTTGTTATTTATTATATCTGTATACTTATTGTTAATTACTATATTATTATTATTATATAATTATTTTCTGTATTATTATTATTATTACTATATAACTTATTCAAATTGTTAAAAATGTACCTTGTAATTAATATCAATAGATATAGATAGTCATGGCTAGGAACATCTTAATATACAAATAATAAAAAAAAAAAAAAAAAAAAAAAATATAAGAAAAACATTTCTGAGCGGAGATGGTTTGTCAGTCTGGATAATTTATATTGTTATTATTTATTTTATCATGTAAGTTGAATTAATATTATAATATTATAATTTTTTATTCGTTTCTATGGTGATAAACAAAGCATTAGAAATTAAAATTATTACATTCAAAATATTTAATTACAAATATATTATATACTTATATACAATAGGTACCTACTACCTATACTTTTCAATAATTAAAAGTATATTAATATATAATAAATAATTTTCAAAAATTAACAATAATATTATTTTGTTTTAAATCATGATTTCAAACAACATATTTTAATGGTTCTTTGAAAAGATTAGGTACCTACCTACAATCTACATTAATTTAGTATTTTTTTGATGATTTGAATATTTGTATTATTTGATATATCGATCATTCAAAATATTTTTATTTTTTATTTTATAATCTTTTAAATATTGTATCTATAAGTAAAACTTGTGAAAACGACTTCTAATAATTATTATTAATATTTACATTATTGTCAAAATATTATTAGGAAACGTAATATTTTATTTCGGGGATATACCTATAATAGATATCCATTTCATGAAGTTCGATCCATAACGTTATGAAAACGTTTTTATGCTCATAAAATGGATACTAAATTTATCAATTTCGTGAATATATGGGTACATTTTCGTGAGATAGTCAGTGATCGTCGGAAATGTTTAACTGTGTAATAATTTTAAGGAAATAATAATATATACGGCGTGCTGTACTCACCATGCATTCATTTTATAAAAACATATATATATATTATATGGCTTTATCAGTGGCGCACTCGAAAGGCCGGTATTATTTTTATATCAGATTATATAATACTTTTATAAATATTTTTTTTTTTTAGTTTATTATTGTTTTGTACTTTTTGTCACAAATATAATATATTACAATGTTTTTTTTTCGAATTCGATTATCATATTCGATACAGTAATACAGATGTAGATGAGGTTTATACTTTGTGTTGTGTCTTGTGATAATCGCCAAACGATTATTTCATTGAAAATAATTTAAATTTATTTACTGGCGGTCGTAAGCCGTCGCGTAGCTTTTATTGATTGTGAGTTGTGACGATATTATTTATTACTGTCGTCGAGTGTCAACTGCCAAAGTCACGAAACGATGAAAGTCGAAATAACTATAAGTAGTAATATTGTGTAATTGTGTTTAGGCAAAGAAAGTGAACTACATATTATATAATGGGAAGTAAGAACATATTTTGTAAGCCCCCCCCCCTCGAACGAAAATCCTGAGAGAAAATAGAAATCAATTCTGTAAGAACCACTGAATACTGTTAGTAACAATTATTCTATAATATAATAATATGTTGTAGTTCTATAGTATTTAGCTGTAAAATAACTAAACATAATAATATTATAATTGTAAACTGATTCGCGTGTGACAACAGCTGATTAGGACTCCCTTCTCCTCACGACTGGCCAAAGGAAATTGCAAATCTGCTGAATAAACCCTTTTTAACGGACGACCACAACGCATGTGGGGACTCGCACACGTAGCGGTTAGTCTTTGAGTAACGCATTAGCATTACAGATCATTCCAGAGTATTTATTTTATTAAAACATTATAACAATTAAATAAATAATATAATTTTGAGCCAAAGTAATTTCGTCTCGTTAATTTTATTTTTTTCGAAGTCGCTATAAGTGTGGGTCCACAACATTTTTGTTGGCAGCTGTGGAATACGGCTATTAGCTAGTATCCGTTATCACGAGTAAAATAAATTACGCCAACATATTATTCTCTTATTGTGATCGTTTTAATCGTCAACAACTTCAAAACATTAAATGCTCGCCAGAACATTCTCAAACTTCGTAAACATCTACGGAATATTTCAAGTGATATAATTTAATATTATGTAAAACGTCGTATTGAACGGGAATAAGGCACATGGTGAGAAAGGGTAACGTCAGCGATTTAACGCATTGCCCCGTACTCACCCGCCAGTACAATATACGTTATTGTGCAGCCGCCGCCCGAATCTCCGTCAGAAGATGTTGTGTGGAGCCGTGGAGGTAACGCTCTTCAGTAGTGCAAACGAGAGTTGTCGCGATTCTGGTGCCACACAGTGATTTGATTGACATTCGATCGAGCCGCCGCGAAGAAAGTAGGTCATAACCGTCAAATCGCTGCTGTCATAGTGTACTCGCCGCTGAGCTAAACTAACAATACGCAAATACAGTGGCGGATTTAGCGTTTTGGCACCCCAAGGCTTAATCCCTCTGCCCCCCCCCCCTATCACTCTACTAAGGAATTAACAATATTTGGTCTAAACCCTTCTCTTCAAATTGTACTCACTTTTTTTTGTCAAAAAAAATATACAATATTAGGTAAATCTTTCAAATAGACAACTTCTAAAAATAAAATATTTTATGTCTTATATTTTACTTTAGATACCAGTATAAATAAGCAATGCTTGTACAGCCACCACATAACGGAAATACAAATAGCCAGATATGAAATAGGTAGTAAACATTGAACACAAAAACATAACTTTCATACATATTCAAAAAAAGTTGGTACAAAAACAAAATAAACAGATTTAAAATATAAACTTAACCTTTATTTACCTGTATATAATTACTTTTATGAAAATTAATTAATTATAGATAATGATTTTAATTTATGATAAAATAATTGAAACTAATATCGTATTAATATGATATTTTAAACTAATAAACTGTAATTATAAACTTCTCGCGGGTGCGCTATTTTTTATAACAAAAGAAGTAATTTCAGAAACAGTTCTAATATGACGTAATAATAAATGTACCTACATCTATCAAATAAAAATAAAATATACATTGACTGTACCATGAACCTTAATTTATTATAAGGCAGTAACAAAATAAAATTTGAATTTGCTTAGCTCTTATAAAATTTAACATAAAGTAAAAAATTAATAATTTAAGTATTTAAAGTCTAAAATATATAAATAGGACAACTATACTGTATACTGTATACACTATAATATTGTATAATATATTCTAATAATTAATATAAAATATTACCATTATTTTAAAAGCTTGCCCGCTGGAAGGTTGAATAAAATAATGAAAAAGTAGGAATGTACTTTATTACCCTTTAAACCGCCTTTCCGTCGATCGTCGTCACTCGTCATTCGTCAAATGCCAACATTCAAAATATGAATTTGTGCGAAAAACCTATACTCGGATCAGTGGCAGATCTAGGATTTTCTCATGGGGGGGGGGGGGGATATAAAATATTTTTTGTTCATAATATGTATAGGTATAAGAGCTTTATTCTACTAAATTTGCAAAACAATATTTAATTTTCTTGATGACTGTGCCATTGCATCAATTACTTCGTAGGGTTTTACTTATATTGTTCTATGAACAGACAACATGGCAAGCCCATTCAGTCTCTTCTAGGTACATAAAAAAAAAAAACAAAAATAGAAAATATGTTAAACAAATGTACTTACAATAGTCCACAAGCGCAAGTCTAAATCGATCAACATTTAACATTTTAACGTCTTAAGGCACTCGGTGCCAATGCCATTTTGTCCTCAAAAATACAACCCGCGGGAATAACGATACCACCTTATAGAATCAACCAAATGTCATAGTTTTTTTTAGTTGCTAGAGGGAAATTTTCTACAGCCCGCATCAATTTCTGTTTTTCAATATTTTATTCTCAAACTTTATAATATGTCTATAAACAGCATTGTTTTACACATTTTTTTAAACAATTATTTGAAATAAAAAAAAATCAGAGATCGATGTGAGCTTTAGGAAGTTTTCTTCTTTCAGATAAAAAAATAGTCATCAATATCCGACAATAATTTATTCTACAAAGCTTGAAAGTTATTCCCGTGAAGTCATTTTTTTCGATATAATACACCCTATCAACCGCCCCTAAATATGTATCGGGTACTAGATTAGTGGAAAAGTCTTATAATTGAGGTGGCAACTAAAATATAAAATTTTATATTCAAATTGTATAGAATTGTGGAACATTTGAAAAACTGGCCCGGGTCACTTAAAGGTTTGGAAACATAGATAATCAATTGTAGTATCAATTTTTGGAAGCCAGCTAGTAGGTAGGTTGTATCAGTTATCACAAAATAATACGTCTATGGTCAATTGCAATATGATCATATTATGATACAGTCTGATATGAAGTTTAGATTCATGTATCCTTGTTGATAACGAGATACCTAATGAAAACGAAAAAATAGTTTTTATTTGAATTGTGAATGCAAAAAATTTTTTTTAACCCACGGCCAACCGGGGGGATCCATCTCCCATACCCCCCCCCCCCCTAGTAGATCCGCCACTGATTCGGATAGTCGAATGTTCCCAATAAGTACATACTAATAAGTAATAAGTTATTGATAATAACTAGTAACTAACTGTAATTATTTTATTACACATGAAATATTTTAAAATTGTAATAATAATTGTAATATTTTTACTATAGGTACGCATCATATAATATTAATATATTATTAAAACTTTTTAAAATTATTTTTATTTGTGTGTATATTACAAATATGAAAAAAAAAAATATTAAAATAAATATATGTACCTAATAAGTCAACAATAACCCTTAGTTCTAAAAAAAATCCACCCTAGGCTATAGCCTTTTACCCTGCCCCTTAAACCGCCATTGCGCAAATACATAGTTTTGTTGTGTACACTAATACACAGGCAAATCGTATATTATGTGTATTACCATCATCACCGGTATTCACGTAAAAACAGAATATTTTATCGAAACCCAATATTAATAATTATTGGTCCTGACGCCAGCTGATTCCAGTAGTAGATCCAGAGCTTCATTTTTTTTGGGGGGGGGAGCAAATGCACCCTTTGCCCTCCCTGGATCTACCACTGGTTGTTTCGGAGCGTAGAACTTCGATCAAAACATTGTAGTCGAAAAGGACAGTCGTCGTTTATAGAGGATTACGTGATCGATCAACACACCAATTTCCGGAACATTTCAACATCGAAAACGATCTATTCATTAATGGACAGGATGACACTAAAATATATAGGTACACCGATCCTCGTGAGTTAAAATTATTATTTTTGTCTTATATAATTTATTATATAACATATTATTACTATAATAAATTACTATTATTATTATATTATTTTTTCTTCTTGTCTT
>NC_042493.1:13627285-13635345 GCF_005508785.2 Acyrthosiphon pisum
TTTTTCTCTGTCTTGCAGCTTTGCCTGTGAGTAGTGATTGCCTATTTGTAACTGATATTCTATAACTTATTAGTAAAAAAAGGGGGTATAATGAACAATTCTGAGGGTGAAAATAATCCATTAGAAGACACATAACGAATCAACTACTGTTATTTCTCAAAAAAGTGAACTATATAATAGGAAATAGGAACATATTTTCTAAGCCCCCTCCCATAGTTGCCACCTCAATTATAGTAATTTTCCACTAATCAACTACCCGATACCTATTTATCTGAAAGTAGAAGACTTCACCACCCCCCCCCCCCCAATCGATCTCTGATTTTGTATTTTATTTCAAATAATTGTATTAAAAATTTGTAAAAAATGCTTTTTATCTTGTATTTTTTTAGACATATTATTATAAAGTCTGATAATAAAATATTGAAAAACAGAAATCGACGTGGACTGAAGAATATTTCCCCCTAGCAATTAAAAAAATAATTATGAAATTATGTTGATTCTACAAGGCGGTATCGTTATTCCCACAGAGTGTATTTTTTAGAACAAGATGGCATCGCCACCGGGCGCCTTAAATATTTTCAATTAAAATTTGAACGAAATTAGTAATTACTTGTTTCATTAAGTCAGTGGCTATTGTTCGCGTTCGTTGGGTTTTAGTCGATGTGTTATTGTAGATTATCGTCTTCACGTACGTGCATGTATAATAAAATATTAATATGCAAACGTAGACACGCTCGAAAATATTTTTGTACTTGTCTTACGCGAGTACGTGAAATTTAATAACGCCAATAAGCCAGCAAAAATTTAACATACTTCTAGTAGTTCAATTTTAATTTCGAAAAAAAAATTGAACTTGTTAGCTTTTATTCTGTGTTTTGATAGGAAATAGATTTTCGATGTGTTATAAATTGTATGTACCTATTACGGTTCTAAACGAACTTACTTAATTTCTCAAAATATCTCAATGAGTATACACTTTAAAAGGTCAATGAGACAAAAAAAATAAAAAGTTTTTCCTACAAAACATAGAAAAGAGGCTAACAAATTCAAATTAGTATTAAAAATTAAAATTGGAATACTATAAGAAGTATGTTTATGTTTTGCGGGCTTATAGGTCTAAATGCATGAAAAATGCAATCGCTTAAAGTCGCCTTAATTGTTTTGATGGTCGATAAGTAATAAACTTCTTTTCGGAAAATTCATTTTAATTTTTAAAACATTCAATTTAGTTTATATTTTTTATACTTACGACTATTTTCAAAATATTTACATTATAATACTGAAAAATGAAATATATTATATTATAAGAACTTAACTTCAAAAGAGTTTTTATTACCAGCTAGTATAAATTATATACTTATCTAGGGTATTCGGTGGCCGGGTGGCATCTTTTTTATTAATATTTCTAAAATGGTTCTTAGCGGAAATATTTTAACGGAAATAAGTCAAAATCATCAATTTTGTACATAAAAATAAAAATATTATATTGAAAAAATTCTGAATTTACAATTAAACACGTTTTTAAAAACTAACAGTTATACAATTAAATTACTCTGCAGTAATAATATTGTGTAGTTGAGTTGTGAAGTGTTGTAGTATATGAAACCCGGCTTTCACATGCCCTACTTACGTTGCAATTATGTATTTATGTTATATTTATAACAACTCGTATATATTGTAATACGAGTAATTTCGTCGTACGAATAAAGTTACAAATTAACCATAAGCGAACGTTTGTTTCGTACGGGTGATGTACAAAATACCATTTTCGTGACCCATACGAAAAATATGCGTATGAACCAAAGAGTAAAGAATATGAACGGATGTCAATCGTACATACGATAAGTTTTGGTATACTGAGTTCTGAGTCATAGCCCATAGGTGTGTATAAATTATTATATTGACGGATGTGGCACATAAACATTTCCCTGTATTCATCCTAAAGCGTCGACGATAAGATACTGATTTCACACGCTTATGCCACAGTATTATTATTATTATGTCTTAAAATCATTGTTTTGAAATATTAATAAAATATGTATAATGTTTTTTTTCATAATCTGCTATTATTATATTTTGTCGTTGCTCGTCGCCCACCGGGTTCAGTATAGATAAGCTAAAAATGACTGTGTGACTACCAAGTGCTGACAACGACTATAACAATAATATTATCTCATGATTTATATTTATATTTTATTTAATATACATTATAATCGTTATTGTAGAACAAAGAAGACCTACGTTGTTTTTTTTTTGTTGACAATATATACGCGTGTCACATATGTGACTGTGTCAGATCGTTTTTGTATCACAGGATTTTAGTACAGCTGTACCTAAACGCCTGTTGTACAGTACAATTTTTTGTACAAAAGAGTCAATATCGTAGGGTCAGAAATAAAAAAATTAAATATTCAGCATTGAAAACTTGAAACACATCGTAATATAATACTTAGCACTATTCTTGTATTTAAATTGTGTCCGGCTGCATTACAATAAATTGTTGTTTTAAATCGTGATTTAAAACAAAATAATATTATTGTGAACATTTTGAAAGTTATTCATTCAATATTAGTTTTTTAATGAATAGTATTGGGTATACCTATATTAAATAAGTATAATATATATTATAATATAATATATAGGTAATATATGTAATTAAATATTAATAATGTGATAATTACACTAATTAGCTTTTAAAAAATATTTGATCAATCAATTTCAAGTGGTTGTCAGCAATATTGTAGTCTGGGGTTTTTTTCCCCCGCGAACTCTATTCCGCAATTCACAGTACCCATGGGCGGATTGGCCTATCGGGAAATCGGGAAACTTCCCGATGGGCCGGTTCTTGTGAGGGCTGGTAGGGCTAGTATAATTACAAAAAAAAATTATATTTTTATAAATTAAGCATAAAATATATTAAAAAAATCAAATACCTACGAAGGTATTATTTTTAATATCTTAAACTATTGCAATTCATAGTAGGAATTTTGGTATTTACAATATTTTCCCTCCAATTCATGCTAATGTATTATTTAGAAATCTGTGGTATTGGTATTTTAGTATTTATATTTTATACTCTATGGTAAATTCAGTTAGTTGCGTGATGACATTATTATAATAGCCTTATCTTATAATTATTTGTATGAATTTTGGTTTTGAACTTTTTTACACAAACGAGTTACCAAGTCAGTTACAGTACTTACAGACATGTGTATAGTGTAAAAATTTAATTGAACTGTACAATTTAAATTATATGTGACGGTGGTGAAAAACGAAAGAAGGGTGGCGTTGAAGATGTACGAGAAAAAAAAACTTTTAATGGGACATAATATTTACGTGGAACCTTGTTTTAGATTTTCAATTTTTAGCTATAAAAATTAAACATTTTATACATTTTTAACTAAAAATTAATTATTTAATTTTTAGTTTGATAAATGTTGTCATAATTCGAACTTAAAATGCCTATAAAAAATGTGCGCCTATGTATTTTTAATATTTTTCAATTGCTATTGTAAAAATATACCAGAAGCCTTGTATTAAACTTTCACGCATTTTAGCCCAACAAATAAAATCTTATTTTTATTTGTAGAAAAAAAAAACTAAAAAAATTAAAATTTGAAATGTTTCATAAAAACATCAAATATTTTTGATCAAAGATAAAATTATTTTCAAAATTGTATGGTGTATACAAAATGCTAATATAAACTTTCAGTGAAATGCTTAAGTATCTACAGTCATTCGTTTTTTAATTACAACAAAATAAAAAAATCGTTATATGAGAAATCGAGGGAATATCAAATGTAAAAATATGAATTTCAAACGCTCATAAAAATTTTATTTGACTGTCTTGTAGACATTTTTTTTTTGATTAAGGTAGACAAATTTATGAGGAAACTGTATTACATTTTTAAATTTTAGTTTTAAAAAGAAAATATTTTATGAATTTCTAACTCAAAATAATTTGCAAATTTCGTCAATTTTACGTATTTTGTCAATATTTGAACTTTAAAAGCTTATAAGAAAATTGTGACTATGGATTTTTAATTTTTTTTATCTACCTTTGAAACATTATACTAGGAGCCTTCTATTAAATTGTCAAGCTTTTTTAACCAACAAATAAAATTTTATTGATAATTATAGAAAAAAAAACTAAAAAAAATGGACACTGAAAATCTGTCAAAATATATGGAAAACTATATAATATAAACATTCAGTCAAAATTTCATGTTCCTACGTAATTTGTTTTAGAGTTGCACCATAATCCAAATTCGATTTTTTCGAAAACAGATTTTCGTAAAAATTTCTGTTTTTCCTTAATTTTTCTTTTGTTTTTCACGGTGATTTTGGAAACTACTGGAAAAATTTTACTTTTGACCCCCCAAAGTACCAACTAGATTCACTTTCCTATCAGAAAAGATACTGTTGAAGAAAATCCAAGTATTTTTACCATCCTAAAAGTTGATGACAAACATAAAAATTTAAAATTTAAATTTAAAAAAAAAAAACAACACGTATTTGTAAGCTCAATACACTCATGATTCATCACTCCGCGCAGAATTTAAAATATAATAAGATTAAACTTCAAGTTCAAGTTAGAACAGTCTGTACAGGTTAACCTTATCTGACTAACCCAAAACTGTTATAGCTTTAATTATAGGTACCTATTATATATTTTACTATATTTGGTAGGACGGTTACTACTTTGGGTTATATTTGCGGTGCAGGGCCGGCTTGATCCATATTTCCCGGGTCGAAAAAATTCGCCAATCCACCCCTGACAGTACCTATATTATAGTTCAGTGCATATACTGTACAATTATGTATAATAATCTTACCAATATACCATATACGATGTGCCAGCCCCCCCCCCCCACCAATGGAAAATCTATAAGCAAACTATACAGATATTTAGCACGTAATTCACATGAATTCGCAGGCCTAGTTTGAAAATTCGTACGACCTTCCTCCCCTAGAAAAAAAAAATTTCAACGCATAGTAAAAATACAATGTTATCTTTATTTATTATTATTATCTATGCTGATGAAAAAAATTATTTTAGATAAAAAAAAACCTTGATTGAATATAACAAATTAATAAAGAAACTTTAAAAAAATCTTGATTGAATTAAAAATATTGAACAAATCTAGATAGAAATTGTTTTATTATATTTACATTTTTATTAGGCAAATATAGCTTTTTTTAATTTAATTTGGTGCTTTTACAATAGTTTTATTTATCTGACTTGTCTTTTTTTATTGAAATACAAATTATGAAAAAATCCTCATTCAATAAAAAAGTCTTGATATAATTAAAAAAATTAAACAAATCTTGATAGAATATTTTTTAATAAATAATGTTTTTATCAAATATAGTATTATATTTACATTTTTTAATTAATACAGATTTTTTTTTATTTAATTTAGATTTTTCAATATTTTTTTTCACATTTCTTTTTCGATTTGTTACATTCAATCAAGTTTTTTTTTATCAAATATAAATTTTTTCTTCTTTATAGCTTTTTTCATAATTTGTATTTCAATACAAAAAAACAATGTAGAATAAAAAAACAATTGAAAAAACTAAATTAAATAAAAAAATGTGTTTTTAATAAAAAGATGAAATATAACAAAAAATTATATTTGATAAAAAATCATTTTTTTTTTCGTTTTTGAACCGACGACGCCGCGGGAACTGGTTTCGCACTCTTTCGCGGCGCCGCCATCGTTTATTTGGTAAACACAAATAATTTATACATAAATGGGCGGGTAGATGGGATAATACCCCGACTTACCCCCCCTTAAGACATAACATTTTATACATTTACATTTACATTGGCATTTACATGACAATTATTCGTCTTCTTCGAGTCTTATCGGGCCGACCGGAGTCCGACACCCTTGCAGTCTCGTTCGTGTCCACGTTAGCGAGCCGACCGTAGTCCGCCGCTCTAGGTCACACGTTCTCTATCCTCCTTTTGGCGGGCCGACTGCAGTCCACCGCCCTGGAAGTCTCGTACTTGGGGTCCTCCACTTACGGTATGGCTTAGATCCCTCCTGTGGTGTCACAGGTGGGGGATGAAGAACGTGGGATCGGTGACACCTCCGACGTTTCGCAGTTATGCGAATCGAAAGAGATCAGACCGTTCTTCATCCTGGGTCTCATGGTGGCCCGTTAGCCGTATGCCTGTTCTTCTCGCTCGTCGGCTATTCCGTACAAAGGATCGCCTCAAACATCCCGATGAGCTCCAATCGATTCGTCGCTGACTGGCCGAGAAGCCTGAACAGGGATGGTTGGTCGTCGGGTAAAAAATCTATATTTAATAAAAAAAACCTATTCCATGAAAAAAACTTGATTGAATAATCAAATCTAAATAGAAATAAAAAAGTCTTAATACAAAATAAGATTAAATATAGAATTTTTATAAATATTTTTAAATTTCTATTTAGATTTTTTTATAAATTATAGGCTTTTTTTATTAAATATAATTTATTTTATCAAACAGATTTTTATTAGATAAAGATTTTTTTTATTAAAAATATGTCTTTATTACTATTTAGATTTGTTCTATTTTGTTTAGATTTTTATCTTTGAATATAGTTTTTTTATAGATAATCAATTTACTGTAGTATCAATTTTTGGAAGCCGGCTAGTAGGTTGTATCAGTTATCAATATTATGATACAGTCTGATATGAAGTTAGATACGTGTATTTTTGTTGATTACGAGATACCTAATGAAAACGAAAAAATAATTGGTTGCAAAAATTTTTTTTTAACCCACTGCCCACGGGGCACATTTGATCAACACTTAAGATGGAACTTTCATATATCGGAGCTTAATATGAAACTGCACAAATTATACACATTTTACAATATGTCAAAACACTTTTTAAATATTCACTGGCTAAAAAATACTTACTATAATTTAACCCAATCCCTGATAGAATATGGTATAGTAGTTTGGGGTAACGCGGCACAAACCCATATAAATTGTTTACAGATAGCACAAAACACCTCCTTAAAAATAATCTATCACAAACCTAGGCTTCACTCATCCAAAAATTTATACTCCGAAGCCAAAATACTAACAGTAAAACAATTATATTATAAAAAAACTCTATATTACATGTCAAAAAAAAATTTAATACAACCGGTCGTTCATACTTATAACACAAGAACTGAAAAGTTAATATACCCAAAAATGACCACAACTAAATACTATAATAGCTATATGATAACTGGATTGAAACTTTATGAAAAAATACCCATTTCTATAAAAAACTATCCAAACTTTGATACCTTTAAATTATTAATTAAGAAATGGTTATTGACAAATGAAGTAAATCCTTAGGTTAACACACAATTCACAAAATCACATAGTATAATATTATTTTTATTTTTTATCTTTATTTTGTTTCTATTTTGTTCTTATTATTCATTTATGTTATATACAAAATCTTTTTAAAAAACTCGCGATTGTTATTCATATATAGATAGGTAACTTCAAGGTATTTTTTTATTATTATTTATTCATTTATTTTAATTAACTAATATTATCCACTTTAATCATTTCAATTATATTCTTTTAGAGACTTACGTCTATCAATACAAGGAAAAATCCTTAGTGATAGACGTTGCAGTGTAATAATAAATATTAATCATGTACATATTATCTTCAAACTGCTAAATAAACATTCATTATTATTATTATATTAATAAAAACATTGTTTTATAAACAATTTGAAACTATGTAAAAAAATATTTTCAAAAAAATTTACACTTTTTGAAATAATGAGTGTTATTTGATAAAAGAATCACCCAATATAAAATTAATTTTTTTGATTTAATTTTTAATTTTTTTGTTAGTAATAATATATTATATTTATTTATACGTTTTTAACATTATTTTTTAGTTGAATATTTTTCATCATCATCACTATATCCATCGTTCTGTTCCTGGGTATATATTTTCTTTGCTTTTTATTCATCACTGTGAGTTTCGGTAGTCTCGTCCAAATTATTTTTTTGGGGTGGATATATTTTGGTTAATTTTGGTTTTTAA
>NC_042493.1:13635552-13646984 GCF_005508785.2 Acyrthosiphon pisum
CCATACGTAATACGTAAATGTAGTGTTGTGTGTTACACACACTCCCCAGACAGCATTTTGTAATGATAATATTATAATAACGTTATACTAATATTATTCGTTATTATAATGTTATAATAATATAATTAAACAAAAAATTGCTGTCTGGGCTGTAACCTAAGACCATTTATTATAAATCTTAGTATCCTAGTAGACTGTGTTGTGTTTGTTGTGGCGTATCGGCGTATCGCCCGTATACCAAACGTCATTATGACGAGAATATTTCCGTCCCTCGAGTAACACAAGATTATATTAATATGTTAGGTACTTACGGATTAAAATATACCATACAGATATATATAGCACAGACTATTTAAAATAACTAGGCCGCTTCGACATCCTTATTTCTACTAAATTAAAATCAACACATCCAATAGGTAATTCAAAATTATAAATAACAAAATGTTATATTTCAAAAATTACTCTTGTGTTATAATTGTAATTTGATAAACTTTTTTTTTCAAATTTTTAAACAATTTTTTAGGGGGTGCTAATTTTGACCTAGGGGGTGCTAAGGACCCAAAGCACCCCCCTAGTTGCGCCAATGCAAATATATTATTAAAAATAAATATATTATTTAAAATTATTATTGTTTTTTTTTTTAAGGAAAATTAGAAATTTTTACGCGAAACCAGTTTTCGACAAAATGGATTAAGTTTTTTTGGTGTAACTAAGCCTAATAACCATAACTTACTTAACATTTTCACTAGGTGTCTATACATAATTATAATTTCAAAATATTTCAAATTTTTTTAAGCTTTTTAAAGGCATGAGAAAATTTCGATTTTTTGGGGCCTGGAGCGTGATTCATTTTCGGTCGAAAACATAGCTCACGACTTTATTCACTACGTCCAATATAATGTTCTGATATTAATTTTGAAAGCAGATTTAAATTTGTCACATTATCTATATGCTTTGATAATTTAATTTTTCTGATTTTTATTTTTTTTTTTACTTAAAAATTTCAAATTTACGTACAAAAAGAGTAAAAATAGATCATATTCATAATTCAAATTTAAATACATATTGATATAGAATAAGAAAGATATACGACAGTTAAAGCATAGTAAATTTAGAGAAGAATTCAAATCTGCTTTCAAAATTTAAATCGGAACATCCTATTGAGCGTAGTGAATGAAGTTACTGCCAATATTTGAAAAAAAGTGTTTGTTATTGTATAAAGTAATATGAATATTGACTCGTGCATGCGCGTAGGTAAAATTACAGACGTACATATCCGGTCACTATGAATGATACAACGTGATCGTACTACGTGTGCACACACTAATGTTCATTTACTTTTAACACATTCACAAGAACCATATAAACTGAAATAGAAAATGCCTAGTTTTTACTCCTTAGAATGCATTATGCTCCAATCCCCTTAATTTGTTAATTTTTTTTTACTGTCGATAAAAAATGTTGTCATAGTCGTCGTCCCGCTATTTCAGCGTACATATTTTTTCATCGTTTCTTTGATTTTTATGTACTTTTTATTCAAGTTACACTGCGTGCATAATTTTTTTTTATTATTATTCTAAGCACCAACAGCCCAGTTTTACTTCTGGTATTTTGTGATATTTGAAGCAACTATACTCATTCATATCATTGTGAGGGCAAACATAGTAAATCGTACATTTATACCTATAGGCTGTGATGGGTTATTAAATAATATATCGTAGTAAGCCTTGTATTGTTATTATTAATTACTATATTATCGTCATACTGGCTTGGGTTTAGACACCGATTAGATTATACATCGACAAAATCTGCTTCTATCGGCTACCGTGTGTCACTCTTGTCGTGGTTAACGTCACCGCCAAGAGGGTATCAACATGGAAGTCCCCCAGCAACTTCGTAAGTTCTGTGAGAGGCAGTCTACAAAGGTCGTCAACAAAGTTTAGCAATAAAAAATTTGGTCTGACTTATGTGTGGTCCTTAATCATTGCACCAGACTGATTCGATCAGAGACTCCCTCTCTTTTCACTAAACTGTACCATATAAAGTTCCATTTGATTTCACCTCCCGTCATCATTAGTCATTGTCGTTACGCACATTAAGTTGCCCACTAGAGAAATCTATAAGGCGTAGTCCACTGGGTTGCCGATGCGTCGTGGGGGACCAACCGGATAATAATTCAGGCGTCAATTATATTGCTCTCAGGCACAGTAGCGTATCTAGGATTTTTTCAAAGGGGGAATATTTTCATAAACGTTAACAGTTTTTGAAATAGGTAATTCAGTAATTGAGTAATGAGTAATGACTAATGAGGATTATTCGATAAAATACTTATTATAATATTAAATTATTATTTTAACCTTATTTTTAAAATAATTAAGTTCAGATTGATTAAAATATAAATAAATCTAATAAGTATCCATCATGCAGTAATAAGCAAAATCAGCAAAATAAATTAATAGCAATGTCAAAAACCATTTAATAGCCGTAGCGAGGTCTCCTTAAAGAAAAATATTTAGGCAATTTTTAAAGCCGCCCGGGATCTATGTGGTTACAAACTTACAACTTAGGACTTAAACACACAGTCCGCTGATGTTGGAGTGATATTGGTGATGGTCATCAAAAAAAATACTAATATCTATCTACTTAAAGCGAAAATTGTAACCTACGTATAGTTTTAATGTTATCACGGTTATACCGTCGTCACTATATTCACCGCCACTTGGTTTCGTTGTTTTCACCTAAATAGTAACATTGAATGAATTTCGCCAGCATTTACAGCTTAGTTTGGTGCACACGTCTGTTTTTTTGCCGCTGCGGCACCGCAAATATGTCGTACATAATATGTAAATTGTGCAGTTACCGCATGCATTGTTTCAACCTTGCGGCACAAAACGGACGGTGAACCGAGTCATAATAGTTATTTGCTTTGCTGGTCTGACCTATTTTAATTGCTTAATTGCTAAAACATATTATTTTCCCATAATATGCTACATATTTTAATATAATATTATAAAATTATATTGGTGGCTGTCTAAACTCTACAATATTGTAATACGGACGGTCTCACTCAATCGTTTTTCGTATGCTATTGAATTCCAATTCAATACATACGTCATAAACTGTATATAGTACTAGCCTGTATTATAGCAAGTTGGGTAGTTGGGTACCCAGACTTGGGTAGTATTCCGAGTACTTTTAATATAATTTTTTTTGTAAGTATTCAATACGGTATTTTGAATACTTTTTTAACATCCAATATTAATTTTAATATAATATTTTATAACTAATAGATTATAGATAGCCAGATAGGTGTGTTTTATCAAGATTATAATAATGTTCATTTATAAACACAGAATTAGTGAAAAAGTAATATTTTTGCTATTGAAATCGATATCTACTAAAAAAAAAGTATTCGAAAAATATTTGGAATACTTTTTGTGAAGTATTCCAAATACTTAGGAATATTATTATCATAAAGTATTCGAATACATATTCTGAATACTTTTCTCCTAAGTATTCGGAATATGTATTTGAAATACTTTTTAAAAGTATTTTACCCAAGTATTTTACCAATTTTCCCCCTTTTTTGTTTGTCACTTAAAAAAACTGCCAATATATACGTGTGAGCCACTGCACGCACGGCCATTTTTTTTCTAATTTTTTTGTATTACATTTCAGTACAGCAGACATACATGCGGTTACAGTATTAATAATAATTATATTTAGTATATTATACTAATAATGATTTGTTTTAATTATATTACACGTTTTTAAAACGTCGTGATCAAAATGTGTGTGAAGTTAGCAACCCCCCCCCCCCACCCACTTAATAAGAAATTTTCCAAAATTAGTGTAACCTTATTATTCTCAATTTGTAACCATTTGTCACCAAGTTTTTAGAATTTGTAACCTTATATTTTTCAAGCAATGGGTAATTTCTCAATGAGGTGCTAACTTCACGCAGCCCTCCCAACTCAACAAAATCGTCTAAAAAAGTGTATAACTTATTAAACTTAATTTGTAACTATTTGTAACCTCGGTACTTCAGACTTCAGAGTAATAGTACATTTCTCAATGAGGGGCTGGTCCCCTCAAGTCAACAAAATCGTCCAAAATAGTTTGTAACTTATTAAACTCAATTTGTAACTATTTGTAACCAACTTTTTAGAATTTGTAACCTCATCATTTTTGAGTATCGATCGATTTTCCCATGAGGGTAATACCTACAATAAAAAAATTAAAATGTCGTGTTTTCAACGTGACGCGTGTTTTTCTATATGAACAACAATAATTCGCAGACTTAACTGAGAAAAACAAGTCCATCACAACACAAAATGTATAGTGACAAATAATATAATATAAAGATTTGATGTTTAAAACGAAGATATTAAACGAAGGAGTTTTCACATACGTTTAGGCATTTGAAATTAGAAACATCAATATTTGCTAGCATTGTGCCATTGTATTATTGTAAAGTAAAATATTGTCAATATGACATTTTAAAATATTAAGAAATACCTACCTACTCTTTATAAAACCCAACAATTTAAAATTGTTTTTAAGTGAATTTGTAAAATGCTGCTGTATTCAGTGTAGGCCTGGGATCTAAAAGGCCCAGAAGACAAGTTATTCAAAGTGTCTCTCAAAAATATAATTTAAAAACGTTTTATAGATATTTATCACATAATAATATGGACCGATATATTATCAAAGGTGGGCAAGTTAATGAAAATAATTAATTCAAGTTAAGTTAAGTTAAGAGGACACAAGATCGATAAGTTAAAAGTTAACAGTTAACAAATTATAAATTTAACTCGATAAGTTAAAAGTTAATATGGAAAAAAATATTAACTTACTCAGTTTAAAAAAAGTTAATCTATTTTTTTTTTTTTAATTAGTATGTAAATCACATAAAGAGTGAATGTGTCTTTTAGTTTCTAATTTATAAATTATAAAAAACAATTTTATTGAGATTTATCATAATGTACACTGTTATCATTTTACTTTTACTTCACTATTATTTACTAATTTAAACTATACTCATCTCAAATTAATAATTTAACAAATATATTTTTTTACATCGTACGATATCTATAGAAATTGAATGTCATAATACGTGAAGACGAGTACATGACTTTCATATATATTATATTATAACTTATTAAGTTATATAACATTAAAACATACCTAACAATTGTCAATTTGTAATTCAAAATTATTAATTTTATGAAAAACATTTATAATTGCAACTCGCATAATATATAATTTACAACTTAATAAAATATATTAGTATACACAAAATAAAATTATGTTATCAAGAAAATGTTTGTGTTTTTCTATTGAATTATTTTTATTTTATACTGATATAGTAATATTTACGTATAAATGAAAAATTTCAAAATGTTTTCAACTTGATGGATTTTTTTTAAAATCAACTGAAAAAAGCTAAGTTATTTCAACTGTAAATTATACTAGTTAAGTTCATAAGTTGATTAGAAAATAAACTAACTAGTTAATGCCCACCTATGTATATTATATACAATCCATAGTAATATTAATATAATATCGATCAAACATCACAGTACGTATTTTAACATAATATAATCATAGATTCCAAAATTATAATATAATTATATTATTATTACCATGGACTAAGAATTAAGATATTATGTTTTTAGTATCATTAAAAATTAAAATAATAAAATGTATATTATATTATTATGATGAAATTATTTAATGGATCCAAACGCATACCACTGGGCTATATATAGTAGGTACATTTTGGTAAATAATTTCATTTATTTCTTGAAAAATACTGGTCGGGTTTTGCAGGCGATCGCCTCCTAACCGTCTGGGTCAGGCCAACAATAACTGTATTGCGCTTACGTCTTTGAATTTTGAGAACGGCATGTACTAAAATATGGCAGTATTGAATTTAATATTAATTATTATGGCTGTAATATCCACTAATATTATGAAATGCCATTTACCGGCGTATAACTGTTGCATTCAAAACTTGCACAAAATTAGTTTTTATTCACGCAAGAATGCCACAACTCGAAATATTATGGCAGTCTTATTTTGACTTATAATTTTTAGGATTAGTTGGATGAATTAAAAATTAAATAATAAATATGTTATTCTACCATAATGACTCTTTTGGAAATTACCTAGTTAAAAATTCAATACTGACACCGACAAATTGTTGTGGTGAAAAGTTATAATCAAATGAACAATTTATATTTCATACGGCGTTCTTGCATAGTTGCATTACATAGATAAACCTCGTTTTACACTATTCGAATGCATTCGTATCTTAAAATTGATAAAATTTATGTTTTATTTTGAGTGAAAAAACGTGCGGGACGTACGTGTTGGAATGTGCCTTGTGTGTAATGTGCCTACTAATGTACTTCTGATTATTAATAATAATATAATCTACAGTATATCATTACATAATAATATTATAGTATGTTAGTAGGGTACTATTGTACTCGGCCTCTCGTCTCATGAAACTCGAATGTGCGGCCGTCACGGACCACGGTCCACGGTATATAATCTATTTTAAGTATAGAAAAATATGTTACAAATAAAGGTATCAAATAACACCGTTTTAATTATTCGATAAATATTGCTTATTAATTATTGTTCATTCAGGCACGTCACAATAAGGGTCGGGCCACACTGCGGTATATTCGCCGTTTTATGAAATAATATTAATTCCGAAGAAATTATTAATACATTCGAAAGAAAATAGTTTTAAAACCATTTTTTATTACAATTATTTATATTTAAATGATAGAGATTTTAATACTGTAATTATAATTAATTAATATATGTACAAATATTTGCATGTGTACATAATTTGTAGTTTTGTAAAATGTATTCCAACATTATGGCGATCGAGTTTTTAGATTTTTATCGGTGTGATAAATGTATTGATTTGATAAAACGCTCTCTGTATTTTTTTATGTCCACGGTGTACCTATATGGACTGATAACTATGAAAAAAAAAAGCAATATTATATATCTTACCAAGTAAAATATAATACATAGGCTGAATGATGACCTTTATACCCAAATTCACTTATCTTACGCAATTATTATGTACAACAATATTATATATACAGTAGGTACATACTCAACAACAGTGGTTTCCATAATGACTATATATAGGTACCCACACTTGGAACTCGACATTCGACACCTATATTATAGGCTGTAATATTATACAACAGCAAAGAGGTTATTGCACCTAATTACTTGTACATTTATTTTAGCAGAACTATATTTTAGCAAACAAATTTTTTATCTGGATTTTTTTCATTATTATTCCCCAGGACCGCTTAATTATAAGAGCTCAATAGTATTTTATAAATATGCACTTAACATTGATACCTTTGGTTACTTTGAGTGCCATGTGTATCAATTTCAATACACAACTAATGGTTTATTTGTGCTGTGTGTATTGACAATGATACACAGTTATATGATATGTCATATTATGGACAGTAAATGTCTGTCAGAATGGTCAGTTTTATCATTTTTGGCCTGGCACTCAGTGTTAAAATAAATTTTAAAAATTGGTACATTTTTTCATTTTTATTCTTTAAAATACCTTTTTTTTAAATTATAATTCATGTATATTAGGGTGGTCCTAGTCTATAAGGTATGCATTTTTAATTTTGTCTTTTCTTAAATTATACTTTTTAATATTATTCGAATACACTTAAAAACGATGTACAAGAAATTTCAAGTTAATTTAACGTAATTAACCCGTGCCACAAAAGAGTTGAAGTTGCCTATTAACTTTTTTTAAAGAAAATAGCACATTTTTCTTAGATTTTAAGCATAGTCTATTAAATAATCATTTTATTAAAAAAATGATGAAATATAATTTGTTTAGAAAAGTATTTTACACAATTTATAATCTTGAACATTTTTTTATAAACATAATATTTATCTAGAAAATTATTTTTTTTATATAATAATTGCACAAATCTTGCAATATAAAAAAAAATATTAGTCAACAAGTATATAGGTATTAACATTAGACTATTAGTAGAATATTTGTTGACTTAAAATAACGTTAAATATACCAGGACACCGATAACGAGACAATATTCGTATGATTATAATTCCAATAGCATTTGCTAATCAAAGTTTGAACATTGAACAGACCTATAAGTAATATTGTAATATTAATTTTACCACTTCGAAACTAGCAGCTGCATTTGATAAATGCAAGCTTAGCTACAGAGATGCAGTTCACATTTTAATTTCAGCAGCAGAAGCATTAGGTGAGGACGTTCATAAATGAATTATAAATATAACATCAATTCGAAATACACATTTACGTTTTCGAAAAGAGCGCTTAGAGAATATACATAAAGAATATAAACTGTCAACCGATGATGCAGTTATTCTTCACTGGGATGGAAAGCTATTACCTGCATTAACGGGGAAAAAAATTTAATAGACTTCCCATCGTAGTTTCTTATAATAGTTGTGATCAATTACTTGGAGTCCCAGCTATTGATACTGGGACAGGGATTGACTAGGCAGATGCAATTTTTCATATGCTTAATGATTGGTGTATCACAGAAAATGTTCAAGCTTTTTGTTGTGATACTACGGCATCAAACACTGGCCGAATTAAAGGTGCATGTGCACTATTAGAAAATTACTTAGAGCGTAATATTTTATATTTACCATGTCATCACCATATCAGCTATGAGTTAGTTTTATAAAGTGTTTTTGATACAAAATTATGTACGCCATCTGGTCCAGATGTACCAATATTTAAAAGGTTTCAACAATATTGGGGAAACCTAAATACTGAAAAATTTGAACCTGGAATGATTTTATACAAAAAAATGTGAGTGATGTGCGTTCTGATGTAACTAATTTTGTAGTTGATTATTTACAAATCAAACAACCAATGGAAGATAATAGAGAGTTGTTAGAATTGACGATTATTTTTCTTGGGGGAGTGCCCCCTCGAGAAATTTCTTTAAGAGCACCTGGAGCCATCCATCATACCAAGTGAATGGCGAAAGCTATATACTGTTTGAAAATATTTTTATTCCGAAGTCAATTTCGCTTAACACGGAAAGAAGAAAAAAATCTATTACCAGCGTATGTGTCTTTATTATTCGACTGTACATAAGAGCTTGGTTTGTTGCACCTATGCAACTTTTTTTTAAATATTACTTTTATGAAAAAATATATATGACTGAAAATACATAAAATGTTATTTTAAACAAATTATGTTCTTATACTTTTTTTGATATAGTAATTATTTCTTGCGGTATGCTTGAAAAACCTAGAAAACTATGTTGTTTTCTAAAAAATAGGGGTATGCAACTTCAACCCTTTTGTGGCACAGGTTAATATTGACCAATTCTCCTTAAACTTTTTATTCATCGTTTGTATAAGTATTAAAACCAATCTAGGTTGTATAATTAACACATTTTCAAAGTTCAGTTTTAAGGACCACCCTAATGTATATAGTAGAATAATGTCATAATATTATATTATTCGATAGATATAAAATAATCACTGCTCAGGATCTGAGTACAGGCTATTATTTTACTAAAAAAATCAAGTCACTTCAATATATACGAGCGTTTTCAATAAACGTCTAATAATTCAAATTCTATTATTTTAGTCGGTAGACATTGTCGATGAGCAAATATAAAAAAATTCAAAAACATAAATTCATATATTTACACATTCATATATATTTATTGAAAATTGTATACATATTATATTCATCCATAAATGAAAGAATATTATATATATCTAAACAAATAAAAAAAAGAGCACTTAATATTCGGAAAAAGCAAAATAACGATAAAAAATGTATGCAAAAATTAGTAAAAATACAATTTTGTATTTGACATCAGGGAAGTGTGAATCAAATTGTATCTTACTTTGGATGTTCTAAGTCCTAATTTATTACTAAAAAATTACATTTGTTAGAATTTCCGAGACCTGCAACTTAGTATTTATTAGAAAAAACTAAGCCGTCGCGGGACACCTGGCAGATGTGAAACATCAAAAATTTTCTTTTGGTATTAATGTTGAAAATTGAAACGCCACGGTTGACGGGTAGTCGACATCTATAACATTGTCCTGGTCGCCGGTGTCGACTACTCGTTCACAATTATAGTGTTCACTTTGACGGTTCATAATTTTGATTGGCGATGAGATGACGTTTTCAAATATATTATAAGCTATCAGGTACTGTCTCAAGAATCTAATGGTATAATTGGCTTTTAATTTTTATTTTGTTTTTAGTGTATATATTAATTTTTTACCCGATGTATTCGAACGTCGATAACAATAACATACCATATAATATACTCTATTATTGCTGTTACATCTGGATGTATACGGCGTGTTCCTTCAATATACAGAATTATTGAAAAATATAAAATTATTTTTATCACTAATTATTGAATTTATTTTTGAAATAAAAATTATTACGTGCAGAACCATCAGTATTTATATTTTATTTACTTTTACACTTTAATTATTTATATAATAATAAGATTAATTGTTCTTAATTAGTAAATCCGTGTATAAATTATTTTTGTCAAGATTATATACCTACTTATTTTTTAGTTTTTTACTATCAAAATTTTTTTGAAAATGTTAAATTCATTTTTAAAAATACTGGCATAAAATACTAGGTTAATAAATAAGTAATATCGAATAACGTGATATGCGAACACCGTGATCGTACCTACACGTAACTACGAATCATCGCACCAAGAAACGGTCAAACATATTATTATCAATGATTAATCACAGACATTATACAATATTATATTATACATTATAATACAAAATGTCAAACATTATGTCGTATTTCATGTTTTTGACTAAATACAATGCCATTTTTAATAATGATGCATATTATATATGTTTGTAATAATTCATAATATGAAAATAATACACATTCCTTTTTTTTATAAATTTCCATTCAGTGGGTTGGAATCAGATTAAATAAATGCAACTGTCCATGCACGACAAATATTATAAATTCACATAGATTTATTTTCGAGAGATTTATATCAGTTTGTTGCTTGAAATTATCACTAAATGTTTATATTTCCATTATAAATGTATGGTATGATTTTCATAATATTTTTTCAAGCTATTTTTATAAGTATTTAAGGTATTTAGCTAAAACCCAAAAATCTATTAACACATTTAAGCAATATTTTTTTTTTATATAGATATTTGTAGGTAAGTAGTTCAAATCTTCTTGAAATTGGACATTTAAACAAATAATTTGAAAGTTTTTAGTTATTTTATTGTAATTCAAAAATATTATTCATGGGGAATTGAAACTTTAAGAAATAAGGACTAAGCAAGACACTATAAATGTCTGTATGCAGTGATTAGTATCCAAAGAGAATTAT
>NC_042493.1:13647084-13647968 GCF_005508785.2 Acyrthosiphon pisum
ATAACCACATAATAATTGAAGTTAGTACCAAGGTTAGGTCTGTCTATCTGACAAATCTCAATAAATGCTTTTGAGTTTTGACCAAAACATTTGGTAAATGGCGTGCATGACAGTCATACAACTGTCTAGACACGAGCATTCACTAATTAAAAAATAAAGTGGACATACTGCAAATCAGTTTTATATAAGATTACTAGGTAAATATGCAGTATTTACATTGAGAAATTATTATACTAGTAAAATAAGCAGTATCTACATTGGATATACTGCTTTATTCTCTAGGAAATGCTATATGCATGTACATACTGCGTATTTCCCTAGTATTTGACAATAATTTGGTCGATACGACATTTTATAATGCATTTTAAAGGCATTTTTAGTGGAGTTACGTTGTTTTTCATAAGGAAAAAAAGAAGCGGAATTATACAATTATGCTGAATATGAAATAACCTCAAATTTGTAAATTTGGCACTTACTGCTTATTCCACTAGGAGGGCAGTATAAGTGTATAACGTACTTATTGTGAACTATTATAGAAATAGCTAGGAAAAAGATTATTTCGATACAATATATATGATATAATATTATCATCCCGTTATTTATCTAAACTATCATGGCTTATTATGATCTTATATAGTTTTTATTTGTATAATATAAGCGCAAAATAGTTTTGTCATTTTTACGATTTCGATATAATATACTAGGTTTAGAGAGGAAAAAATAACCAAACTATATTATTAATAATGGAATAAGAATCATTATAATTATTAAGTACGTAAATTGCGGGTCAACAATAATAAGCGTCGCTATAAAAAGTGTTGCCATCAACGATAAATAATTATAAATTATAGTATATTGAATTTCCGAAAAAATTGTTTAATTTA
>NC_042493.1:13648381-13652138 GCF_005508785.2 Acyrthosiphon pisum
ACGCGTATCCCCTGCACAATCAAACACTAAGATCTATTATACCACGGTCCTTACAAAACATATACTTTTGAGTTTTGGTTACATCTTATATTCATATTATAACCTCTATGCGTGATGCTTAAAATAAATGTAACCAAATCATTTCTTTCATGAAATATTGTTGTCGTAGAATTATAATCAAGTTGTAGCATAGATCCCTGCATTACCTTTGCCATGATCGATGAATGCAGAGGCGTGACAAAAAATAGTATGTGTGGCACGTGCGGGAAGGCAATATTTCAGTCTTGGCCGAAATGCGGCCGTCGTCCACGACTGAAATAGCCCACTTCCCGCTCTTGCTACACATATACTATTACATATTATTATGTAGAATGCAATACGCTATATACGCATGCACTTAAGTAATATGCACCCTGTGTGAAACGACGCGTTGTAACCGAAAAAAATATTTCTAAATACAGTTAAACATGTTTTGGATTGATTAAATATAATCTTGGTATTTTATTGAATCAGTAGTCAGGTATTTATTTATTATAGAATCACCTATTTACGTACAAGTATTTGTGTTTGTTTTTTAGTTTTATAAATAAATTATGCTTTTCTTCGTAAGTATACCTATTTTTTATGATTTATATACAAAGAAAATTTATTGCAATTAGAAAATGTCTATTATTGTTAATTTAGTGTGTCTTTCTCGGTTTTTGACGACACTTATTGAGATAAATATTAATCGCTAATGCAAGGTTGTTAATCGATAAATATATTGTGTTGATAATTTAAGTAACCGTTCCGAGAGGTGATATTTGCATTGAATACGGCTCCGGCACCCCCTTGGAAATCACGTGCGTCTTAGATCCCGACCATGAAATTGTAAAGAACCTGTTTCGGAATGACACTACCGACGGCGGTGAAACTAAAACGCCGAGCCAGCGGATCCTGTTCTACAAGAACGCCGAACGCGTGTCCAGACAGTACATGACGCTTATTAATGCAACGGCCGCTCAATTGCGCATCTCCAATCCACCGGCTGGCCGAGATACCTATTATTGCGTGCTGTTGCTTGACGACCAACTGGGTATAAACCACAGCTATAACAACATGAGTACTGCTCAGTTGTTATCCACACCGTCAAGTGATTTGTCGACATTTTCCACCCCGCCACCGACGAGCTTGGAAACTAGGGGTCCACCTTCGCTGGTGTCACAAACCTTTGAAGTCCGGGTGTGTCTCAACAGCGTTGCTGTTGGATGTGAGTTACCTCTTTATTCGAACACATTTTTCTTTGCTTGATGGTGTTTTTATCTAAAATAATGCTTAATGTGTGGTGTTTGTACATCGAGTGAATGATTTTATTTGTGATAAAAATCGTTCTATACTGTATAATACGTGTAAGTATAACACTTACAATGATTTCATTTGAATTTCGATCAAAATTCTAATATGTTCCAAATGTTTATAAATTACTCGGGATCAAAATATTTTCGATTGAGATGGCAGTTACAAAAATAATAATAATAATAAACACATCGATTTTTTAAATAAACATTGAGCTTAGGATAAAATTTTGTAACCATCAGTTCAATAAATTGTTTAAGTGCTGAAGTAAATAAGTATATAGTTATTTTACCGTTCAAACTGTAATTTTCTTATCGGCTGCTATGTCGAAACTTATATCTACGCTTTGTATTTAATTGATTATTTAATCCAAATTAGTCTTCTTAATTTTGTTTTCTTGAACTTAGTAGATTATTAGCATTATTTATACAAGCCTAACACTTCGCTATTTTCAAGTATATTGTTTTATTTTAAGAGCTTTTAAATAATATTGTAATACACATTAAATAAAATATGAGCCGTGAGGTTATCCTTAAAAGTCGTATCTCATTTTATTAATTTGAATTATTAAAATGCATATACTTACGCACATTATATTATACATTATAATATACACGTTGTACCTACTTATGCAAATAAAAATATAATATTCAATAAAAAATATTTATTTTTATTTGAAATACTATTTTTTAGATAAACCGGGCCCAATTACAAATTTTTCTTGTAGATTCGGGAATAGGGCAAGAGTGATATGCAAATGGACCAAACCAGAGAAGAACCCAATTAATACGTCGTATAGGTTATTCGTCACATTTCCTGATCTTGCTGTAGGCAGGTAATGAATAATAGTAATTTATAGTTGGGGTTAGTAACTATAAATACAAGTATCCTTTTTTTTCAGAACTCTTATAAATTGTAATGAGGATTTAGATTCCAGAGAAAATACTTGTTATTGGGATTTCACCACCTCGCCCATATACATGCAACCATACGAATATTACTACTTTATAGTACACGGCGATAACGTATTGGGAAATTTAAGTACACCCATAAGTTTTCTTCATTACTCCAATAGTAAAAGTATTGTTTACATTATATTGAACTATAAATTACAAACATGTTATTTAGATTACGAGCATTTGCGTTAAAATAATAAACCTGTAAAATGTATATACCTATCATATATACTATATTATAATAAAAAATGTTTTCATATTTTATTTAGTTGATCAAACCTTCGAGAGACCTACTGATATTACAGTGGTGGATAGAACAGAATCTAGTGTCATGCTAAGTTGGTCTATAGGCACAAAAACCGCCTTTCCACGAAAACTAATTAGTAAGATCGAATACTGGTATAAGGATAAATGGGATTCTAATCCTAAACATAGGCATGTAAGTACTTATGCATTTCATTTTCCAATAAAAATTATACTATGGTACTTAAACTTAACATGTATTTGTTGTAGTCTGTAAATATGAGTGACGTTTGTAATTCATCATCAACTTCCAACCAAACCAATTCTTATTCAAATTGTCGAAAACGTGACACTGAATGTTATAATTGTAATATAACGGATTTGAAATACGCTTCCGCGTACTACGAATTTTGCATACTTGTACGTTATTTAGTTGCTCCTGGGGAGTATACAATTTGGTCTTCTCCTGATTGTATAACTTTGAAAACCAAGCCTTCAAGTAAGTTTATTTATATATTATTATCTATACGGTTACACGTACCAAGGCTGCACAATATGATATCGAAGTCGTTAAACTTAAACATTTAAATAATAAGTATTATTTTGTAAATAATATAGTTTCATTAATATTTAATAATAATAATTACCTATAGTACCTAGAAGACCTCCACGAACTGATGTTGGAAGCTTCGAGTGTGTTACGTCACCAGACGACAAATCCAAAAGAGACGTGTTTATTTATTGGCAAGATATTGAAGACAACGAAAAATGTGGTGACTCATTTCAGTATCTTGCTTACTATAGTTCAACTACAGATAACAAAACCATGTTAGTACTATTTTTCAATTTATTTCTTTCCTTAGGTATATATTTTAATTTATTACTGAATTAATTTCTGAATTGAATTTTTTTTCACAATATATAGTATTCACCACAGTAATAAAACATATAAAAATCATGCAAAGTTTGAAGCACTTAGTACCGACATTGGGTACAATTTCACAGTTTATTCATCAAATGAAGAAGGTTTATCAACCGAGTATTCGACCATTTTTGTTCCTAATGAATCGGACAGTAATTATATAAATATAATTTAAAAATGTTGGAATGAGTTTTAATGTTGACTGTTATTAGAACTCGATGAACCGCAATCATTTACGAAATTGGGATTTGATGAACAAGGTGTATTTGAACTTTCATGGGAAAATTCCAATAGTAGAAAA
>NC_042493.1:13652238-13653485 GCF_005508785.2 Acyrthosiphon pisum
TTGGGGCAACAATTTAGGCAACTTTTAATCTCGTCTTAGCCGCCCGGGATCTATGTGTTACAACTTAGGACTTAAACACACAGACCGTGTTGATGTTGGAGTGATATTGGTGATGGTCATAAAAAAAATACTTATACCAGCCATCTACTTATCGCGAAAAGTGTATCCGCTGTTATTACCTATACCTACGTATAGTTTTAATGTTATCACGGTTTTACCGTCGTCGCTATATTCACCGTAGCTGGGCTTCGTTTTTTCACCTAAATAGTAATATTGAATTAATTTCACCAGCATTTACAGTTTAGGTCGGTGCACACGTCTGTTTTTTTGCCACTGCGTAAATAATATTATATGATAAAATTGTGCAGTCACCGCATTGTTTCAACCGTGCACTTGCGGCACAAAACGGATGGCACACCGAGTCATTATAGCTATTTGCTTTGCTGGTCTGACCTATTTTAATTGCTTAGTTGCTAAAACATATTATTTTCCCATAGTATATACTATATATTATAATATAATATTATAAAATTATATTTACGGCTGTCTAAACTCTACAATATTATTACGGACGGTCTCGCTCAATCGTTTTTCGTATGCTATTGAATTCAAATTCAATACATACATCAAACGTCATACTAACCATCAGGTACTCTATTATAGGGATTAACTCAATGACGAGGTAAACTCAATACCTAAAACTGTACAGCAGATTGGTACTCAATGGTTACCAACTTTCCCCCTTTTTTGTTTGTTACTTGAACAAAACTATCAATATATACGTGTAGCCTTTTTTTTTTGTAATTTTTTGTATCACATTTCAGTACAGCAGACATACCCGCCGGCTACAGTATTAATAATAATTATATTGAGTACATTATACTAATAATAATTTGTTTTAATTATATAATTACACGTTTTTAAAACGTTGTGATCGAACGCCCAAAATTAAATTGTCGTGTTTTCAACGTGACGCGTGTTTTTCTTTATGAACAACAATAATTCGCAGACTTAACCAATATCTATAGTGATAAATAAAATAATATGAAGATTTGGTGTTTAAAACGATGATTTAAACGAAGGAGTTTTCACTTACGTTTACGTATTTAAAATTGGAAACTTCAATATTTACTAGCATTGTGCCATTGTATTATTGTAAAGCACAATATTGTCAATATGACATTTTAAATATTAAGAAATTCCTACCTACTCTTTATAAAACCCAACAATTTATAATTTGTTTTTAA
>NC_042493.1:13653585-13659402 GCF_005508785.2 Acyrthosiphon pisum
GATCCCTAATATAATGCAAAAATAAATAATAATATAGATTTTCTGTGTACAAAAATTTCAATTATTTTCTACATTGGATCATTTAGACATAGGTCAATAATTATATTATATATAACTAAGAATATAATATATATTATACAATATATACATAATATATGGCTGTACAAAAATATTGAATAATTTACTTAAAAATAGTCAACCTACGCCGCACACATTTATATATCATTATTCATGAAGTACCTATATTGTTTGAAACTATATGCATAATATATGGATTAAATCTCGACCATTTTAAAAGAAAAAAAAAGTTTAACGGTTAATCAACAAACTGATGTTCGAACCAATTATATTATAACAACGTGCCAAATAAATGTTTCAATATAAAACAAAAGAAGTCAATCCAAACAATAGAATACAATTAACAGAAACAAAAGATGTACAATATTTTAATTATAAATTCTACTTCGAGGATGTTTTAAGCGTGTAGATACCATATATGTAGTCGATAAACGACTGACCGAACGTGCAAAATCTTCAGAAGGACACTCGACCATTTAATTTTAATGACATCCATTTTTATATTTTCCATTGTCTTGTATTGTTTCTTTCTATATGAAAAGCGTTTTATTCGAGCTGTAGATGAGTGAGTTCAAAATAATTGTATCAATAATTTATACACTCGTCCGTATCACAGGGAATACATTTATAAAATACAATTGGAATTTTCTGTAATAATAATAATATTAATAAAATGTATTCAAATGAAAAACGTAACTTCTCATGATATTCGATGATAATTTTAAAGATTGTGTTAAAATATGTTTTATACTAAAATCAAAAAAGGGAAATCTAATAAATTAAATTTATTATAGTCGACAAAAATATTAAATAATGTTCATATTATCTACGTACATCCTACGAGTATAATTTAAATTTTAAAATAATCTAACGGTGTCATATATATTATTGGTATTAACAAAAATATCAACGACACTATCATTATTTAATTTGTGCTTTGGAAGGGACTATACGATAATTTTGAGTGGGCTGTACGCTTACACCCCCAACCGTTCCCTTTATAAATTGCATTTGGTCACTGTTCATGCAATATAAATATAGTTATAAATTATAATAAATTAATAAAATATGTATTATTATGTCATATAGTTATATTACAATAAATTATTTAATTATCCAATGCGTCATAGTATTCATATTGTAATCTACTTTTTCGTTTATTATTTTTTTTTAAATTAAAACTAAAGAAAAACATATATATTTTATGCAATTTACAATATTTGGTAGGTATGAGTGTATGACACCACTTTTTTTTTTTACCAAGCATTTTTTTACGCATTTAATTTTTTTATTGAACTGCAGAAAATGTAAATTTTTTTAGATTTATGATTGAACGATATAATTTCAGCTGACTCAAATAGACATTGTCAGGAACTCGCGTGTGCTCTAAAATTCAAAAGCGTTTCATACACGGTTGACTTGAATCCTATACTGTATCAAGTTACACCGTGGACCTTTTAGATATATTTTTTATTTTATAATCTTCCGGGAAGAAATCATAAATAAATCATGTACATGCGTCATGTATGAAATCCCCCCAAGTGTGACCGACACAAAGGCGATTGGCCGGATCGGTTTACACACGCACGCGCGCTAGCCCTTAAGTAAGAAAAAAACACTTTAGGATTTTATGGTCCGAAAACAAGTGTCACGGCAGCTTGATGACATTGTTTCTGGTGGCACTTTGAAATACTATCGTATGTGGGAAAATGGACTTTCACGAGGAAATTACGAAATACAAAGGAGATGTTTATAGATCTTTTACCAAACAAAAGCCACATGCTTTGTAAAGTAATATATTATTTTTAGTACGTTTTGTCTTACACTAAAACTACCCTCAAAACTAATCCTATTTCCACTTTTATCGTAATAAAGTACCAAACATTCTAAAGGCATTGAAAAACAGTTTATACTTATAATGTTAATATATCTATAACATTATATAATCTTTATTTTCAATAAAATAACATTTATAGACCATGTGAATTAAATAATATATCATCCAATATACCTATTAATATATATTTGTGTTACATTATTATATTGGGAAAGTGTTTTTTTTAAAAAAAATTTCAAAAGCCTTTTAATGATTTTATTAAGAAGTTGATGCGCTCATAAATGATAACGAATTTTTGTAATAGATAATATTATTGAAGACGTTATTATATACACCTAAAACCTGTAATTTTTCCACAAAGTACATTATAACTCAATATTTTTCTATTAAATTCTTTTAAGTAAACTTTTTAAAATGAAATATCTCGAACAAAGGATTAAAATAATGTTTAGTGTTAAAAACTCATTAATATGGTAAATAGATAGGTATAGTTTCCATTAAATAAAGTGCAATGTCACTTCAAATACTTTGAGATTAAATAGGCGTATAACGTTTATATAGTACCTATACACTAACAATGTATGTTATGTATATATAGTACCTAGTACTGCAGACATAGTATAATATTAAAACTGTCAAGTCGATAATACAGTCATTCGATTATAGCGCCAAGTACCTGGTAAATATACGATACTGAACCACATTTTACGGTGTATATTATTAAAAATATTTATAAAATGTAGTACCTAGTAAATAATTCAAGCTTGCTACATCTTAAACTATCCTCTAATGATTTTTGAATTTTAACATTTTGAATTAAACTTTTGTAAATATTAAGTACCTATGTGGTTCATCAGTTGAATTCCTATCTTATAATTTAACGTTACACTTTTTAATAGTAAATCCTGCAAAACTTATAAATTATTACAAAATTACAGTATTAATCCTGAAACTAATATATCATAGAATTATATTTCTCAAGAAGAAATTTGTAAGAAGAAAAACCTACGAGTCGTAATTGCGCACCGACCAAATTACCCATTACGATCACTTTATTATACATACCAAAATATCACATACATGAAACATATATACCTATATACATGTTGATTGGCAAAATCCGATGATACTATTACGTATTATACTCTATATATACCAATATAGCATGTAATCTCTAACTTCCCCTCTACAAGAACAACTTCATTATAAAACCACAGACATCCCTCGACTTCAATAACGTACAGTTGATCGAATTTTTAACCCCTTTTTGAGATTATACATTACATTATTACCGCTATTATTATTGTTACATATACACGTCTTTATTCATTACGGCTTTGGCGACCCTCTACCCCCGGCGGGTTGTTGACAATAATTATTCGGACGGGTCGCCGCCAGCCATCTGTCGCCATAATATTATGTATAATACTGCCACCGCACTGCAAGTAACAGTAGCAGCAGTATTATAACGGTAAATACATAAGTTACCCCCTCCCCTTACCCCCTTGCACCGTGGAGAGGATTTCAGGGAAAAAAAGTTAAAAAAAAAAAAAAAAAAACAAAGTAATAATAATAAAAATGAATCTAACCGTTTTGTTTGCAACGTTTGGTCGCGTTATGTAAATATTTGAACCGCTTATATTTCCATCATAAAACCATACACATTATACTGCTGAACCGCCGACGCGGGTAATGAGACGGGCGCACAAGGGGAGACGCTTGTTCAAACGCCAATTTAATGGAGTAAGCGCATGATGTATAAGGTACCTATATATAATATTATATGTGATATTATACGGCCGAGCACTGATATCTGTAGATATTATAATAATATAGTTCTTTCCCTGTTAAACACGGCGTAATCGGTATCGTAATCGGTATGTCAACAATGTCAACATGCCAATAAACGAACGAGTTTAGAACAACTTTAGGTATATTATAGGTATAGGTATATATTATACGCAGTAAAGTACCTATATACTGTACGATGCACGCGCACATACCTATGGAGGTCCTCTTATGAGAAAAAAGTTCAAACCGCATTACGTATACATATATAATAATAAAATTTTATTTATGTATAAATATTCAGATAAAAAGCTTTTATGAAAAAAGTGTATTCGAAATATTTAAAATATTAAAATGATACAATTATTCCGTACCTACGCATATGGCATACCTACATATTAAAATACGTATAGTATGAATGTTACCGCTATATGTATCTAAGACTTAAGAGTAGTGTCAAATGCGTTAAAAGTATTGCATGGTGATGGCACTTAGAAATTATTTACCTACCTAGGTATGTCTTAAAATAATTAAAGACGACGCGCGACGATGAAAATCAATGAATGAATTATGTATTCCTAAAAAAAAAAATGATTAATTATTTCTATGTTGCTAGAACTAGTAGAACTTATAGGTTTCCTTGTAGGTACCAACATGATTAACTCTATTCTAAGCATATATAAATATTTTAAAAACTAAGGACAGCTATTATATTATGATTTAATTAATGTTTATAAATTTAAAACAAAATTAATTAAAATAATAGAAATTGGTTTTAAATTTTAAATTCTCTAACTTAATATAATAGTAGTTGTAAAATCAGTTCACATTATTTTATTCTATAAAAGATTTGAGGCAACTATTAATACCACCAATTAACAAGGAAGATATTTAAAAAAATATATAGTGTTATAACTTATAATATATATTCAGATTTTGATATCAGTTTAATCGAATGTCGTCGTACCTATATACAATTTTAATTGGTAGGCAACCAAAATATTTTAAAATAGAATATAGGCATATAAAAAGCCAAAAAAATATGATAATTATAAAATATTTTATACCATGCTAATGAATTATATAAAATAAAACTTCCATCAATGTTCAAATTTAGTTTTTTTTTATTAAATTTAAATTATCAAATTGCTTTTTAAATATATATATTTTTTTATCGTTTGAAATAATGATTTCAGATAATAACATTACGACTAAACTGATACCAAAATCTGGAGATATTATAAACATAAATAAATAGGTAACATAAAAACTATACGCTATTTTGTTAAGTTATTTTAAATATTATTTTAGGGGATATTTAATTAGTAAAGATTTTATGAAGCAGTTTTACAACCATTGTTGAACTATAATTTTACAAAATAATCATGACTATTATCTAGTGTGTTTTTGACACTGTAAATTTATTATATGGAAACTAAACGATACCTCGAAGTTTGGACTGACATAATAAAATGTGTGCACCTATACCTACTATATAACTATCCTCGTTTTTTTAAGTCGCATATTAATAAATATTTCATTTATTTAGAACAAGACGTGTTTCTGATTACGTAATCTGTTTGTGCTATTTCTCTTTTCCATTTCAATTTTAAAATATGTAGAACTTAAAAAGTAAATAACACCTACTTTTTGAGCTTTTCCATAATATAATATTTTGAAGTTGGCAATCACGTCATACTATAAGAGTTTTAGAATATTATCCCTGTGGCCTATTGGATGCAGTTTTTTGTTGTGAAAATTAAAATTTATACCTACCTAATATTATTCAATAATGTGGTTTTTGCAGGGAATAAAAATATTAGCTTGATACAACAGCTCAAAGTTATGTTATACATAACAGTTATAACTAAACACATAATTTAAGTCTATAAGACCGACATTTTATTTTTTAATGCATCTATTTTATTTTTGTATACTTATTCTTTGAGCTTTGTGAGGTAAAATCAGTGCAATATATAATATATATTCTCTATTGTTCGCTGTACGCGTAGTAGATTTAATGGTACCTAGTATGTGGCTACCTATACTTACGTGCAATACTACTATAGTGAACTATAAACATATAATTTAATAGGCCCCATAAGAGATCGAAA
>NC_042493.1:13659452-13659693 GCF_005508785.2 Acyrthosiphon pisum
GGCTACTACAAATTTATCGGGTTACATTGGAAGGCAATTTCTTAATATTAATATACAAATAATTTTACAGAAGGTTGATTAAATTAGAATTGGTTATAAATGATATCGTGTTTTGAATGTTGGCAGGCTGAAGGGCTTCGGCGAGAATGTATGGTATTCCTGCTTCCCGTTTTTCTCTCTCAAATTGGCGGCATTCTATTATGATATGCTCAATATTGTGAGCTGTGTGCCGCAGCTTGAG
>NC_042493.1:13659793-13661836 GCF_005508785.2 Acyrthosiphon pisum
CAAATAGGGGGGGGGGGGGGGGTCTTCCCTCAAGATTATTATTATTATATTCATAGTGACTATTGAATTTTTTTTATACGTTTTCGTCTGTGGTCCGTCTCATTCTATTGTGTTTTTCAGATTTGTCATTACTTTTAAATAATATAATTTATACAATTTTTAACTTATTTAAATAATAATAATCCTATACACGCAAGCAGTATAATTTAATATATAAATTTCCTTTAGAAGTTGGCCTTTAGAAGTTGGCTTTTACATCGATTATGGCTTAAGACAGAGGTTTCAACATGTGACTCACGATCTCAAAATTAACATTTATTTCTTAAAAATAAAAGAAATAATTATTTAACAACAAATCAAATCGCACATCTTTGTTTTTGTTCATCATCTATTATTAAATACTGTTATATTATAATAAATATAATTAATAGAAGAAATAAATATTCTCTTAATTTATTTTGTTCATTTCAGATTTCATGCTAAAATGAATAAAAAAAGGTTTGTAAAAGGTGTTTTGTTGTTAAATAAATATATGTACCATTAGTAAATTGAGTTTGAAACCACAGGTTTAAGTGTACATAGTAGGTATATATTGTGGTCATACGTTCTCTTTAAAATAAAAACTTGTTTTATTAAATAATTAATTCCACTCTGATATAATTATATGTACCTATACTAAACCAACTAGATACATTTATTCAGTTAGTTACATTCAACGTTAGATTAGTTGGAACATGTTATAAATTTAATTTAATTAAATTTAAGCTGAATTGTTTTTTTAAGTGTTGTACCAAAGCAGTTTTAAAACGTTCTGATTCATGGCGTCATACATATCAAACTAGGTAGAATCTTTTTTTTTTTACTAAAATAACATTTATTTAGAACTCCTATTATTTAACCAGTATATTATACATATTAGGCTTATAATATAGTAGGCACCTAATATAAGGTAATATAATGGTAATTAATCATATTTTGGTATATATATTTATGTTATTTATATTTTGTTATTATCTAATATAACTAATAACAACTTTTAACTGCTAAAATATTTTTTTTAAATATAGCTTATGATATAAATTTTAATGATATGAACCAGTAGCACCTACTTAATATTTAATTTAAATTCTAATAAGAATGCATATTAATCTTATTAGGTTTCATGAAAATTAGCTATAGGTACGACATATACTGATGCGATTACAAATGATTTATATTTATGTTTTTATTAATCAAGCTAATAATATAATAAATAATAATCCTTCAAAGTAAGCAACACTTATATTTCACGTGATAATAAATAATTATAAGCTATTAATTATCTACCCTCGATGTTGTGTTGGGCAATTTTGATAGGACATTTGATCTATAGTTGGAAATTTAGGGTATAAATTGTGAAAAATACTTAGTATATTTCAAAATAACCAAGAAAAACAAAAAAAAAATAATAAAGTTAAAATGGATTTAGTTTATTTAGTGTTTGACTAAATAGATATCATTTTTAGCTTTCTAAACACAAGTTAAGAAAACCTTAGTGAACATTTCAATCTACAGTTATTTGTTTTTGAGTTACAACAAAAAACTAAATTATATCAAATGTTGTCAACATTTAAACTTCAGACTCCAGTAGTAGTAATTTGGCGGTTCTGAGTCACTTTTTACGGGGAGATGAAAAAAGTTCAAGGGGGAAAGTCCCCCTTGCAGCACATTCGATTACCGTATAGGTAAAAATTCTAAAAGGTGGGTTGGCGGTTCTGAGTCACTTTTTACGGGGAGATGAAAAAAATTCAAGGAGGAAAGTCCGCCTTGCAGTACATTCGATCACCGTATAGCTAAAAATTCTAAAAGTATGGTTGGGGCTTCTGAGTTAAATTTTACGGGGAGATTAAAAAAGTTCAAGGAGGAATGTATGCCTTACAGTGAAACAAATCTCCCTGTAATTTTATAGAAAAAATTCAAAGCGATTTTTTATTTGACAGACAAGATATTATTTAAAACATTTAGTCAGTTACTATGCAACTGTTGTACAATCAAGTCGTGTTA
>NC_042493.1:13661886-13663033 GCF_005508785.2 Acyrthosiphon pisum
GGCCAGTATGTATAGTCACTTTATGTGCTACATAAGACATAGTTAGTTATGTAACACATATTATTCTTTTTTAATAGTCTGTTACACAATTTAACTACCTGCTTCGTATAAAATATTTGTTTACATTTTACTACCCAGAGACTGGGCCACAAATTAAATCTATATTTTTAAAGTGTACCCAGAGTCTGGGCAAAATTTACAGCACAAAATTATACGAATATAGTATTACGTTTATTAACTAATAATTATTTTTTATAGTACATAAAATACAATAACTTTTTTTAATACGCAGATTTACCTATTTTATAAATTCAATTCTATTAGATATAATCCTATAAATAGACTTAAAATTGGCAAATACAAATATTAATGGCTTCATAATGAAATTCCTGATTTTTGTAACGCGAGCCTGATTTGACGATTTCTTTTTATCTCTGTCATTGTTCTTCTACGTTGTAATACAAGTTCTTGATTTTAAGCAATCTATAAAATAAAATATAATTAAAATATAAACTATTTTAATAAGTAACTAATATACAGGGTTTTCCATTTAACTATTAAGACACACGTTCTTTCAGAAAATAAATGTATTCAAAAATAATTGTTTGTGCATATTATTAACTCTTTACAAAACAACTGAATGTTTAATTTAAAATTATGGAATGCTACTATTAATACTTTTGTTTAAAATATCTGTATTTTGCATATTATATAACATCAAAAATGTATCCTAAAAGGAATTTACTAGGTAGATACTTAGCATACCATACAATCATTCAGAATAAATATGCAAGCGCAAGCAAATACACACTCTAATTATAAATCATATACTACTTGTACAAAAATCTGATTTTAATGTATCCAAGTACTCCAAAAATCATTCTGATTTAGAATATGGAACTAAGAATGAATATCATCACTAAAATAGAAAACAATTAAATAATTAAATAATAATTATATGTTTTTAAAAATATGTCGTTTTTTGAAATCTTAAAATCACGGGAATAAATATTTTAAAAACATTAATATTCTTTGAAGAACGAGTGTCTTATTCTAGGACTTAAGATCCTCTAGTAACTCACTCTGTTTTTCAACTTTCCATAGTTTTATTTTTATATTATTCAACCTTGGTTTTCATATGTCGCAA
>NC_042493.1:13663083-13672637 GCF_005508785.2 Acyrthosiphon pisum
TAATCTACTACCCGATACCTATTTAGGGCGGGGGATTGATAGGGTGTACCCATATATCGAAAAAAACGACTTTACGGAAATATCTCTCAAGCTTTGTAGAAATAAATTTAGTAAGTTAACAGTTAAGTTATTGAAAAGCCAAAAGTAACTAGTTAAGTTAAAAAGTTAAAATTAAATTAACTTTTTAACTTAACTTTAACATTTTAACTCGTTAATGCCCAGACTTGAAAAAATGTTATCAATTGTTTTTTATTATCATTTTCTATACTACATGATAACATTTTCAATATATTTTGACTAACTTTGAATTATTTCTAGACTTTTTAAATTTTCAACTTTTTTAGTTTAAAAGACGTTTGTTATTAGTAGGTTCAAAAAGTTAGAAAAATTAATACAAAGTTCCTCATATATAATATTATAATAGCAGTTGAAAAATATTAAAAATGTATAATGCAAGAAGTCATTTCATTGGCATTTTCAATGTTTTTAGTTTTTTTTTCTATTATTTTTTCGACATGAAAGTACAGTAGAGTGACACTCACTTGAGCATTAAAATATAACGTGACATTACAGCAAACTTTCTTTTTAAATGTTGAGTAGATAGCATACCACGTTTGCAAAGGACATAACAATAATAATAATAGCAATAATTGCACTCTGAATTTAAATGCCAATACCCCGAATCTCGTGATTATCTTAAATAATAATAAAAAATATTGGACACGTACCTACTACTATCAGAAGTAAAAATATAGAATATCGGACTTTTCAATTGTCTTGTTTAACTAAATATTTTTGATTGTATTTACTTCTATTTTACGAAATTCTCCGCGATAAGAATTTTTTTTGTTGCTCATATGAGTCCACGAGACTTTGTAATATGAATGTTTCACTGTAGGTACATATTATATAACTATGAAAAAAAACTTAATTTTTATTTTTAAATAATTATTATTATGGGTGTGAATATAATGCAGTCAAACATTTTGTTTAATGCGTTTTAGACCTAAACAATTTTACTTTATAATGCAACCTACAAATATTCTAAAAATGTAAAGTTTTTAAAAAATATCGAATATAGTGATTTAATGAATAAAAAATTGACTTATGAAGGAAACAAAATCTTAAAATTAAAAAATTGGATAAGTGGGAGTCACTCTGCTGTACAGTGTGGCATTATAATGAATGGTGTTAAATTAGAATAAAATTATACAAAATAATAGTATACGAGTGTATATTTGAAGATATTATTGTAATTTATTTTACTCTGAAGCATAACTACAAAAGTAGACATAGTATAACAATTAAATTTTAAATTATGATGATATGTATAAAATATAATAATGTACTCTAACATTTTCATATATATCCACACAGAGTATTTTTCACTGAACACAAAATAACTTTAATAGTTATTCAGTATTCTTGGTTTTAATGAATATATCTAATTTTGTTCTAATTTGAACATAATATATATTATATAATCTCTGTAAAAAATAACTAGTTATAAAAGTTGAAAATCAGATATACTTTTAACTACCGTTGAATAGGCATAACCAATGATTAAGTAAAAAATTAGCAAAATTAAGCGATGTTACTTTTCTTGATAAAATAATTTTGTAGATAGATATATTTTAGTTGGTAGATTAGATAGGCTTAATATTATATTATTAAGAACTTTAATAGCAAATTGATATGGAAAAATTAAGGCCAGTATGTATAGTCACTTTATGTGCTAAGACATAGTTAGTTTTCATATGTCGCAAATGTTGATCATTGACTAACCCTTGACAGCCAGAACACATATTATCTAAACTATTTTCATAATATCCCATACATTGATCAATGACGAATCCCTCCTACCATAACATTTGTCAATACTTTGGATTTTCTCTAAAAAATCGTCTAACTATTTCATTCTTGTGATAGGGGTTGTATGTTCATATTTCTTGCAAGGTTATTATAAAAATAGATTATCTTCACAATATCATCATTAGCGTCTGGTCGATAAAACCGTATGCATTTTCTGAACTATGATGTTCAGTCTTCCAAAATAAGTTAGGAAGTACAACTTCCTTAGACATTTCAAAAAATGATCCCTTGTTCATCCCTTGTAAAATCATCAGTATTGCAGTTTATCTTTTCTCAATTGGTTCCAAAGTAATGGACAACAAAGTATTAGGTGAATCATCAATATTGTAAGGTAAACTGTCATGGAAATATTATCTGTATTATCTGAAAGAATATTAATTTATTTAGTATTTGATTTTAATGTTGGTTTTAAATTACAAGTCAAAATGTATTTTAGTAAGAATTTTTTACGTAGTACCTTTTATATTGTTTTTTTTTCTGACGACGACTGTTCAGCAGCTTCATTTTCTATTGGGCTTATGAATTGATCTGCACATGTACTCAATGTGTCAGGCACTTAATTAACTGACATAGGCAAAGCATTAGGTGCTAATGATTTGAAAAAAGAATTTAAATTTTCAATTATTGTATAGATTTTAAATACTATTTTACTATAAAATAGAAATATAACATTAGACAAAGATTATTCAAAAAGACATTTCCAAGTCATTATCTCGGATTAACTGATTTATGAGGGAAAATTACTATTTTAAGCATGTTTATCCAACAAAAATAAGTAAGTTTTATATTTTCCGCGGTTGTTAAGGACAGATTTTTGAAAATGAATATGGAATTAATTAAAATTAAAATGTTTAAATCAATAATTACGTATTGCAGTTGCAACTTAACATTATTAAATTTTTAATGTTGATTATGAACTAGTGTTTCTACTGCATGGGTTTGCTTTATTATAATTTATTAATAAAATCTTCTTTCTTATATCAAAACGTAAGAAGTAATATTGTACATTATTTCTTTATAAAAGAAAGGTAAAAGGTATTACATTATATAGCAAAATGAAATCTAGTATTTACCTAAGCTATAATAATAGAATGCTCCTTAATAATTAAAAAGTTACTAAATAAAACAACAAGTAATTAACATTATTCTTACCATTCTCTAAGAATAATGATGGAATAGCGCCCTCGTTTTAATCTGTTCTTCAATTCAGTATTGTTGAAACAATCGAGTTCAAAATGAGTAGGTACTACAAACTCTTGTACTACTACTCATTACTATTTTAGCGGGAACTTTTTTTAACCCACATTTTTCTCAGCATTAAATCCTTAGGATAGCCAAAGAGACTAAGATTCTTTGAATGCCTCTTAAAGCAATTTTTAATGGAACCTCGTAATCCAGATCCTGAAGTTTGGTCCTTTAAAGTTTAAATACATAATTCATATTCATAAATACATTAATACTAGAAACAGCTGGTTTACCAGTTATAAAGTACAAATTAAAATATAATATGAGCTAAATACATATTTTATTGATATAACATACAATAGTCTAGTTTGTATAGGGTCTAATTATTCAGGATAGTCTAAAGAATATTTTTTGTTGAAACTAGAGGCTATGGATCCTTCTGTGTCTTTGTAAACAAAGTAATGAACTACAGAGTAATGGTTGTGAATAACATAGAATCAGAATACTACTCATTACTATAGAACACTTGATAACCCAGCTAAACTTTCCCAAACATTGCAATATTTTTCTGATGTAAGCTAAGAACAATCATTGATATTTACAATCAATGATTCTCAGTACCTCGTTGGCTGTACAGTATATGATGTAAATCAAGTTGCGTGTACATATTTATTCGTATATTATGATACAATGGACAGCCTACAATACAAGATGATTATATCCTTACAGTAAATATACACACAGCTTTATTCGGGCAATATAAGTTGACTATTTTGATTTAATATTTTACAAAATATATTGGTTTTAATTAAAATATTTTTTTTTTACATTTTACTACCCAGAGATTGGTCCACAAATTAAATCTATATTTTTAAAGCGTACCTGGTGACTGGGCAACATTTACAGCACAAAAATATAACAAATATAATATTACGTTTATGAACTACTTAATAATTATTTTTTATAGTACCTAAAATACAATAACTTTTTTTAATACAAAGATTTACCTTTTTTATAAATTCAATTCTATTAGATATAATCCAATAAATAGACTTAAAATGGGCAAATACAAATATTTATGGCTTCATAGTGAAGATCCTGATTGTTCTAACGCGAGCCTGATTTGATGATTTCTTTTAATCTCTGCCATTGTTCTTCTACGTTGTAATACAGGTTATTTATTTTCAGCAATCTATAAAATAAAATATAATTAAAATATAAACTATTTTAAGAAGTAACTAATATACAGGGTTTTCCAATTAACTTAAGACACACATAATATTAACTCTTTACAAAACAACTGAATGTTTGATTTAAAATTGTGGATTGCTACTATTAATACTTTTGTTTAAAATATCTGTATTTTGCATATATAACATCAAAAATGGATCCTAAAAGGAATTTACTAGGTAGATACTTAGCATACCATACAATCAACCAGAATAAATATGCAAGCGCATGCAATATTGGTTTATATTATGTACGCATTAAAGTATATCAAAAATGTTCAGTTGCTATTTTAAAATATAAATTCATACTATCACATATAATGAAAGGGAATAATTATGTAATCTATATATCGACTGCCGCAACAAAAAACTGTCGTATCTCAATTTACCAAAACTCTTTTTTTTTTTAATCTGGTTTACTATTTTTCTGGATTACCAACAAAACTGATAGTATCATAAATCAACCAAAGATATTCTATACAATTAGATTCAGTTACTGCATCTTTGTTGAAAATTCAGAAAAACGGTAGGACTGGTTTACTTTTCACAGAAGACCTTGACACTATAGCTATATGATTAAATGAATCACACAGATCCCCGATTAATTACAGCCTAACCTAACAATACACTAGTAGTGGCTAAAAAATGTTCATCGAGAGTTTTACAAAAATAGTATACACGTTGCTGGTCAAAGTACTATTTTATAGATATAAATGGACAAGAATAATACTGATGTCTAATTAGAGGCATTAAATTACTGAAGAAGAGAGACCATGACCAAAGTCCAACATAATCAATAGGGAAAACATGGAAAATCATAAAAAAGATAAAGATGTCTGACTGTATTGAAAATGTTTATTAAAAGTATTAATACTTATTTACTCATATCCTCATTATTTCTAGTAAGTGTAGATGACTGTCTTGATTTAAACTTATTTACAATAGCATGTTCAATATGTTTGTCTCTGTAAAATTCAGATTCTATGTAATCACTTTCATCATAACAAGCCAATTTTCTAGATTTTTAAATAAATGTAAACAAAATCTAGTCAAATACAATTTTCATTAACTCACCTTATAATATTTGTTCCCATTGGTAAAATTACATTATTTCCAGTTTCAAAATCATTAATTTGAGTAACATAACTATATAAAAATAAAAATACTATTAAAAATGAAATTTTAAATTATAGACATCAAGAAGTATTACTTTGAAGGAAAACATTCCGATCATAAGGTTGGGGAATAGCAGTTGAACATAAAATTCGCTTTTTTTCTGGCTTATAGTCATCTTCTAATAAATGATCACTACATATACGCTGCCAATCATGACAACGTTCAATTCCAAAAACTTTAAGCCATCTTTTTCTCATGTACACATTTTTTGAAAATCTATATTAAAACAAATAAAATGAATATTATTAATTGCTAATGTTAGGTCAGGAAAATAAACACAAAGTAGAAATTATTAGGCTACGTCAGATCAGTTTGAGCGAGTAAATTTCTAGAACCAATAGATACTCACGCATGATAAATAACTCCTGGATGATTGACCTTGGTTTTATTAGATTTATTGAAGCACACTATACACTTATGCATTTTTAAAACGTAGTGTTATGTATTAATATCAATAATAAAGTTAATATAATTAGTATAAAAGTGCAATCCCAGAGACCAATTTGACAAAGCGGATATTGCAGTTAGCCTTATCAGTAGACAGTTATCTGTATTGTACACAGTTGAAACTTAGAAAAGGTAACTCAATCAATGGACGTGGGTAGCCTTGATCACTCAGTCTTGGAATGTAAACGACAGACTCTATTCCGTTCTCCTATAGAACGATGAATGTGTCTTGAGGTGTACGTTTTCTCGTGGTAGTTAATCCAGTCATCTATAGAATAGTTGGGTGGGTAGGCATCGCGTGTCGTATTTTATAAAGATACTAATAGTATGCTTTAAGTTTAATACATACATAATATTATGTCTACTGCAATCCCGCCGAGTACTGTACACAACACATAAACGAAACAAAGAAAAAGAAAACTTTTTGATTTCACAGTCACAAATTTGATGAGATATTATTAATTTATTATTAAAAATGAATGTTTGGAAAGTACCTATTTATTATTTAGCCAGACAAATACAAACAGTAAAAATTAAAAATGAATAATATTCCGTCACGAAAACTACGAAAACTAGGAAAAATAAAGACAACCGACTAGTGATAAGCCGAAATCTTGTAATCACGGTTTTGAATTAAAAATCAGTATAACTTCGGTTCGTTTCATCGGTACATAGTAACAAAGTACCAAATGGTCCCCATCAGTAGGAATTCTGTTCGTTCTATCTCCACGTACGCTGTACGATTCAACGATCTATAACATTACACATTTACACGAGGAAAACTACACACGAACAATTATCAAAATATCCAAATATATCATTACGTAAATTACTAAATACCTATATAATTATTGTGGCTGTACAATTATATATCTCATAATAATATTATGTTCTTTGTTATATAATTGAATGTGAATTTTATATTAATCGTAGGTACGTAATTCTATTGTATCTTTGTCACTATACAATTTTATATCTATACCTATTGTTTTGTAATTGGAGTTTTTATAAAACATTACTGTCTTGTATTTTGAACAAAGGAACAAATTCACTTTGTTTTCCACGCATTTTTTTTTTATTATTGAAAAATGTGTTACACCTAGTTAAAAATAATGGTACAAAAAAAAAATGTGCAGAAATCATTATTTTGGAAATTATATCCTTCCAAAGTTGGCGATTTTCTGTTTTTACGCTTGGATATTATAACCAGTGGCGTAAATTAGGTCCAATTTCAGGTGGTATGGAGACGTATTCTTAACCTACAATTTCACAACACACCAATAATCCAAATTCCTAAGTAAAATCCTCCCCAATAAAAAATTATATATTTTCTCATATATTTCTTTAATAATAAGTACATTTTGAATTATTTTACCAGTAAAACCTTTATTATTAGAATATTAATAAAAAAAAAAAAGTGGGCAAGAAAGTATCGCTCTGCTGTATAGTAGGTTACAACTGGGTCACTGTAAAGGATGGTGTTAAATTTGAATTCAATGATAATATAATATTATTGTATAAGAAAAACGAGTCTGAGCGAAGATGGGCAGTCAGCCTATAATAATACTACCAAGTATATTTGATGATATTATTGTGAACAAAGTAATTTATGTATACCCTATTTAGTATTTACGTGGAACATTTTTTAAATTTTCCATCCTTAGCTATAAAGTTGAACATTTTATACATTTTCAACTACAAAATAATTATAACATTTTAAATTGTATACTATTTGTCAAAATTTAAACTCTAAGGGGGTGCAGAAGATGAAAAAAAAGTGACTTTTAGACCAAATGCTAGACAAAAGTGGAAGAATTTGGTTTGACAAATATTAATTTTGAAAACTGATCATGATTGATCAACATAAATATTTTTTTTTTTCAGATGTGATATCCAAAAATAAAAATATCGAAAAAATATGATATTTTTGTATTTATATTATTCATTATGACACTAACAATAATAGGAATATTCAAAATCGCCTCGATCATTCCCTAGTAAACTTGTTGATCAATTAGCCCCTTCCAGCCCCCCTAAGGTTTATTTTATGATACGGACTTTAAATATATTGAAAAACATTATAACAAATAAAATTAATGTTTAGATCGGTCAAATCTACATTAGTTTTGATTTTTGACAAAAACCTGCTGCAGCCCCCTTAAATGCTAATAAAAAAAAATTGTGCCTATGTATTATTACTATTTCTCAACTGCTATTGTAACAATATACCAAGAGCAAGAGCCTTGTATATTTTCACGCTTTTTTACCCAACAAATAACATTTTTTAATTATTTATAGGGAAAGAAACTAAAGATATTTTCAAAACTTTATGGTGTATAGAAATTGAAAATATAAATAATCAGCGCAATTCTCATTCATCTAATTTTTCCATAGAAAAACGCATTAACCTATTATAAAATAGGTATATATAAAATATAAATAATAAATCAATGGAATAACGTCATATTCTGTGATACTGCCATAGTAAAATATAGAATTCTATGGTTAATGGTTACCATAGATAATGTTACGTATGGTGTTTGTAAGGTATTTAGATGTGGTGGTGCAAGTGCCGCATTTGCATCTTTGGCGTCTTTAATAAATTTTGTTTTTTTTTTCAGAATCTTGACGAGTTAAGAATACTGAACGTACATAATAATATAGTATACACTAACAAAGTATGACAGGTAGAAAGTGCCTACTACTTAGTCACTCGCTACGGCTACCAGATCATCCAATCGCCAAACTCGATAAAAGTTATTATATATTATTAGTTATTGACTATTGTGTAATATTATATTAACAATGTATTTTAAATACACAGAACCGAAAAATTTTTAAAATTAAAAAAAATCATGAACACATCATAAGCAAAATCTATATTTTTTGTCGCACCCAAAAATTTGCCACTTGGGGCATTGGTCACTTTCACCCTCCCCTAAATGTGCCACTGTGACCACCACCCGCACGTTGTATCTATATTATTCTGTATTTCTGCAGTTATAATCAGCTTTTACGCTGCACGGATAACGATCCAAATAAAAACCGTCCCAATTTATACGGTCTTGAGTTTTAATTTCATGCTACTTATTATTTCAACATAATATAGTTCTTGTTCCGTATTGTTCTCATAAAATAATATTTCTTTTTAATAGTATCCCTCGTGAATATTTTTCTGTAAATAACTGTCTTATCCCATCCAGTCCTTTATCTACGTGTATAATATACTCAAAAATGTTGTCTTGATTTATCCAGTTCTGAGCAATATTTTCCTAATTTATACCATTCCTGAAAAATACGGTTCCGCGTAATTATTTTACTGTTTTATATTTTCCTTAAATAATGCTGTTTAGAAAAATATCATTCCAAGAATAATATATTAACCATTGAAAATATCATTCCTTTATTATGCCATTCTTTCGAAATATCTTTCCCTACAAAAATCTAGTCCATATAATTATTTTCCTGAACAATATGGTTCTATATTAATATTTTCCTCGTTTATATTTTCCCACCAATAAATTAATATTTTATTTTATTATTGAAGTGTGTGTGTAATACACTAATACTTATAAAAATTGGAAAGAGGAAATTAACATTAAATTATTAAAATTATGTTATTTTAGTTAGGTACAAATTCAAGTT
>NC_042493.1:13672687-13692632 GCF_005508785.2 Acyrthosiphon pisum
TGTGTACCAAAGGCCAAGGAGACTAGCCCCAAAAGAAAAGGCTGCTGTAGATGAACAAGTTGATGAATGGCTGCGAGAAGGGATCATACGCCCAAGTTGTTCAGACTATGCAAGTCCTGTGGTATTGGTGTCAAAGAAAGATGGGACGATGCGTTTGTGTATTGATTACCGATTACTTAATAAGAAGGTCATCAGAGACAGGTATCCGCTGCCCCTGATTGAGGACCAAATTTATCGACTACGGGATGCAGCAGTGTTTAGTGTTTTGGACCTTCGTAATGGATTTTTTCACGTGCCAGTCGAAGAGGGGAGTGTAAAGTATACTTCCTTTGTCATACCGAATGGTCAATTTGAGTTCCTTCGCACACCATTCGGTCTATGTACCGCCCCTTCAGTGTTTCAAAGATTTATTAACTTGGTTTTCAGAGACTTGATCAAGGCTGGATATGTCATGGCATACATGGATGATCTGATAGTTGTGGCCAACAGTATACCCCAGGGTATTGAACGATTGGAAGAAGTCTTAAACGCCGCTCAAGAGTACGGACTAGAAATAAAGTGGTCTAAATGCCAATTCCTGAAGGAGTCTATTGAATACCTTGGGTATCGCATTCGACACAATTCCATCCGTCCGTCCGAGGCAAAAGTAGCGGCTGTTCGACATTTCCCTATACCACACAATGTCAAGAGTGTACAGAGTTTTCTAGGCTTAACTGGGTATTTTCGCAATTTTATACCCGAGTATTCCAGTGTGGCTAAGCCCTTGAGCGATCTGCTTAAACAGGGAGCTTTTTTCGAGTTTGGACATAAGCAGGAAGCAGCTGTATTAGAATTAAAGGAGCGTCTAACCAGTGGACCTGTATTAACCATTTTCAATCCGACTGCCGAAGTCATTGAATTACACACTGATGCCAGTCAATGGGGTTTCGGGGCAGTGTTGTTACAATTGGAGAACGATGGCGAGCTCCACCCAGTTTATTACAAGAGCAAAAAAACAACTGAACCACAACAGAAGTACCACAGCTACGAATTGGAGGTGCTGGCCATTGTAGAGGCAATTAAAAAGTTCAGGTCATATCTCCTTGGGTTGCAATTCAAAATAGTGACGGACTGTGCAGCTTTCACGAAGACACTGGAGAAAAAAGAACTAGCCACTCGGGTGGCTAGGTGGGCATTGTTGCTGTCTGAATTTGACTATAAAATAGAACACCGGGCCGGGTCAAGGATGCCCCATGTGGATTCCTTGAGCCGGTATCCTGTGTGTATGGCTATAAAGAGTGAACTATTAGCAAGGTTAGTGGGCGCTCAAGAGGCTGACCCTGAACTGTCAACATTAAAGTTAAAGTTACAGCAGGACAACAGCAATGATTTCAGTATGGAAGGTGGATTGCTGTATGAGCTGAAAGGTGGTAAAAAATTGTTAGTCGTACCAAAGGCCATGTGTCGAGAGATTATTCAAGATATCCATAAAATAGGACACTTAGGTGTTAAAAGGACCGAAGAGCTACTCGGTCAGGAATATTCCATAGCTGATGTCTCTAACAAAATTAAAGAGGTTATAAGAAATTGTGTACCATGCATACTGATGAATCGAAAACAAGGAAAACAAGAGGGACTCCTAAACTGTATCGATAAAGGGGACTCGCCACTGTCAACCTGGCATCTGGACTTCATGGGACCATTGACTAGGACCGCCAAGGGTTACAATCATATTCTTGCCGTGGTAAACGCTTTTACTAACTTCTGTTGGCTCTTTTCAACTAAGAGCACCACCGCACATGAAGTTGTGACCGAATTGACCACATTGGAAACCACATTTGGTAATCCAGAACGAATAGTGACGGATCGAGGTGCAGCTTTCACTTCATTGAGCTTTGAGAATTATTGTAAAGGCCGAGGAATCCGCCATATACTCATCACGGCAGGTATGCCTCGTGGGAACGGGCAAGTCGAGCGTTTGAATGCTACCATTGCTAACATCTTGGCAAAATTGAGCATTGATAATCCTGATAGATGGTGGCAGTACCTGCATCGGGTCCAAATGGCGCTGAACAGTTCATTCCAGAGAAGTATCGGGATGACACCTTTTCAATTAACATTTGGCATTGAGATGAAGCATCCAAAGAATGTACAATTGAGCAAAATTGTAGAGCAAGAATATGTACAGTGCCATGTAGAGCAACATCAAGTAGTGATACGGGAGGCTAAGAGCAATATACTTAAAGCACAATTATTAGAACAGCAAAAAACATACAACAAAAAAAGAAAAGAAGCAACACAGTATGGGCCATGTGATTTGGTAGCTATTAAGCGAACCCAATTCCTGCCTACTTCAAAGTTATGTCCCAAATATCTGGGTCCCTACTGCGTAACCGGACGCTCAGGACCAAATAGATACAATGTAAGGAAAGTAGGCACTGGGGAAGGCCCATTGAAAACTTCGACGGGCTCAGACTATATGAAGAAGTGGAAGGAGAATCCAGAAGAAGAGGAGTTGCCATCCGAGGTAGATGTCATTCAAGAAGAGGAGTTGCCATCCGAGGTAGATGTCATTCAAGAAGAGGAGTTGCCATCCGGGGCAGATGTCATTCAAGAAGAGGAGAATGTGGGACTGTAGCACTAGATGTCGCCCTGGTGCGCGGTGTGTGTGTGTGTGTGTGAGGGATATGTGTAGAATAGTCAGTGTTGAGAATGTGCGTGTGCTATAATGTTGTCTCATAAATATTTGTACTGTAAATTGTAATAATTGTTAAGTGTGTTATACGAGTGTTTTATATAAGCTAAATAAGCTAATAAAGTGTTAAAACCAAGTACGATTGTGAGCGCTGTATTTTATTTACTGTTGATCGGTCACCCCAAATCCCACATAAATCTTGGGGGCCTGTCCGGGATGGGTCGTGACTGTGACATTCGTAACTTAATATTACAATAGTTGCGCCAAGTTGTGGATTTGTAAAGCTGTAATTAGTAAGTACCGAGCTTGCGTATTTTAAGAAGAAAACTGAAAATTGAGTTTGCCGGCTGTTTGTCACGAGGTTTGAAATTTCTAACGTTAAACGTATATTTGTTACGCAACTAGTATAACCTTAGTTACTAGTTACCAGTCTACGGAATTCGGTAGTGGACAGCTACAGCTGGCATCACTGCGTGACCGGTTATAAAAACCTCGTCCCGAAGTTCAGATCGATAAATATTGGTGTGATTAAAATTGATAAGCAATAAGCATGACTAAACCGAAAACAAGGAAGAGGCAGTCAAACGTATTTCAAGGCAATGATGATACAGTGATTATCGGAAGCGTCGAAAACTCAAGGACGATAAACTTCCGTAATGTGCAGGAACATTGTACCCCTTCAGTGGCGACGATTCATACTCCGTCGAGAAATGGGTCGCGGACGTTGAAGAAATGGCGGAGGTCTGTGGATGGACCAGTCTCGAAATATTCATTTACGGTAAGCGCCTACTTCAAGGAACCGCAATGTTGTTTATCCGCGCCGAGTGTGGCATTAAGTCCTGGGAAATATTACGAGATCGTCTGAGAGATGAATTTAGAAACAGATTGACAGCCGCTGATGTGCAAAGACAACTAGCTGCACAAACTAAGCAAGAAGGTGAGACGCTTATGCAATTCTTGTACCGAATGAGGGAACTGGCTACGCAGGGTTCAGTGCAAGACGATTCCCTAATTGATTATGTTATATCTGGTATTCAAGATTCCGAAGTGAATAAGACTGTACTCTATGGGGCCACCAACATCGTGGAGTTTAAGCGCAAACTAGAGGTATATGGTGTGATAAATCAACGAATGTTGGTTGAAGCGAAGAATAGTATCAGACCACACGGACGCCGTTCCGAGCCGTATAATCAACTCAAACCTTCACAGCCAGTGGATAAGTCTTTACTGCGCTGCTATACGTGTGGGGCAAAGGGACATCTGTCTCCATACTGTCCGGATACAGCTAAGGGCGTTAAATGTTTTGCCTGCCAGTCACATGGACATAGAGCGGCCGATTGCCCGAATGCGGGTCGGTCAAATGACGACGGGCCACAGATGTATCAAGTCAATAGTTTGCCGGCTGATAAGCGAATTTTTAAGTTGGTCAAAGTCCAAGGTGTGGATACTGCCGCTCTGATCGATACTGGCTGTGATATGAATATCTGTCGCCATTCATTCATGATGTTATTACCTCAAGTATCGGCAGTAATCGCCAGAGTCAAGTTGAATGGGCCAGCGGGTTCCTCATTTTACACTGAAAAAATGTGCGCTGTAGATTTGTCTGTGGATGGAAATACGTATCACATAGACTTATATTCGGTATCGGATGATGATATTTTGTGCGACTTGATTATAGGGAGACACCTATTCCAAACAAAGACTGAGTTGCGTGTTGGACCTAAGTTAATCGAGATATCCAGGGTACCTGAACAACAACTAATGGCCATCGAGACCTGTATGGATGAATTGGATGTCGGGCACCGGAATTCACTGCCCACTATTCAGAGAGTAGTCAACTCATATAAACCAGTGGCTGCAAGGTCAGCACCCATTAAGACAAGCATAATACTCAGTGATGACCAACCTGTGTACCAAAGGCCAAGGAGACTAGCCCCAAAAGAAAAGGCTGCTGTAGATGAACAAGTTGATGAATGGCTGCGAGAAGGGATCATACGCCCAAGTTGTTCCGACTATGCAAGTCCTGTGGTATTGGTGTCAAAGAAAGATGGGACGATGCGTTTGTGTATTGATTACCGATTACTTAATAAGAAGGTCATCAGAGACAGGTATCCGCTGCCCCTGATTGAGGACCAAATTGATCGACTACGGGATGCAGCAGTGTTTAGTGTTTTGGACCTTCGTAATGGATTTTTTCACGTGCCAGTCGAAGAGGGGAGTGTAAAGTATACTTCCTTTGTCATACCGAATGGTCAATTTGAGTTCCTTCGCACACCATTCGGTCTATGTACCGCCCCTTCAGTGTTTCAAAGATTTATTAACTTGGTTTTCAGAGACTTGATCAAGGCTGGATATGTCATGGCATACATGGATGATCTGATAGTTGTGGCCAACAGTATACCCCAGGGTATTGAACGATTGGAAGAAGTCTTAAACGCCGCTCAAGATTACGGACTAGAAATAAAGTGGTCTAAATGCCAATTCCTGAAGGAGTCTATTGAATACCTTGGGTATCGCATTCGACACAACTCCATCCGTCCGTCCGAGGCAAAAGTAGCGGCTGTTCGACATTTCCCTATACCACACAATGTCAAGAGTGTACAGAGTTTTCTAGGCTTAACTGGGTATTTTCGCAAATTTATACCCGAGTATTCCAGTGTGGCTAAGCCCTTGAGCGATCTGCTTAAACAGGGAGCTTTTTTCGAGTTTGGACATAAGCAGGAAGCAGCTGTATTAGAATTAAAGGAGCGTCTAACCAGTGGACCTGTATTAACCATTTTCAATCCGACTGCCGAAGCCATTGAATTACACACTGATGCCAGTCAATGGGGCTTCGGGGCAGTGTTGTTACAATTGGAGAACGATGGTGAGCTCCACCCAGTTTATTACATGAGCAAATAAACAACTGAACCACAACAGAAGTACCACAGCTACGAATTGGAGGTGCTGGCCATTGTAGAGGCAATTAAAAAGTTCAGGTCATATCTCCTTGGGTTGCAATTCAAAATAGTGACGGACTGTGCAGCTTTCACGAAGACACTGGAGAAAAAAGAACTAGCCACTCGGGTGGCTAGGTGGGCATTGTTGCTGTCTGAATTTGACTATAAAATAGAACACCGGGCCGGGTCAAGGATGCCCCATGTGGATTCCTTGAGCCGGTATCCTGTGTGTATGGCTATAAAGAGTGAACTATTAGCAAGGTTAGTGGGCGCTCAAGAGGCTGACCCTGAACTGTCAACATTAAAGTTAAAGTTACAGCAAGACAACAGCAATGATTTCAGTATGGAAGGCGGATTGCTGTATGAGCTGAAAGGTGGTAAAAAATTGTTAGTCGTACCAAAGGCCATGTGTCGAGAGATTATTCAAGATATCCATAAAATAGGACACTTAGGTGTTAAAAGGACCGAAGAGCTGCTCGGTCAGGAATATTCCATAGCTGATGTCTCTAACAAAATTAAAGAGTTTATAAGAAATTGTGTACCATGCATACTGATGAATCGAAAACAAGGAAAACAAGAGGAACTCCTAAACTGTATCGATAAAGGGGACTCGCCGCTGTCAACCTGGCATCTGGACTTCATGGGACCATTGACTAGGACCGCCAAGGGTTACAATCATATTCTTGCCGTGGTGGACGCTTTTACTAAGTTCTGTTGGCTCTTTTCAACTAAGAGCACTACCGCACATGAAGTTGTGACCAAATTGACCACATTGGAAACCACATTTGGTAATCCAGAACGAATAGTGGCGGATCGAGGTGCAGCTTTCACTTCATTGAGCTTTGAGAATTATTGTAAAGGCCGAGGAATCCGCCATATACTCATCACGGCAGGTATGCCTCGTGGGAACGGGCAAGTCGAGCGTTTGAATGCTACCATTGCTAACATCTTGGAAAAATTGAGCATTGATAATCCTGATAGATGGTGGCAGTACCTGCATCGGGTCCAAATGGCGCTGAACAGTTCATTCCAGAGAAGTATCGGGATGACACCTTTTCAATTAACATTTGGCATTGAGATGAAGCATCCAGATAATGTACAATTGAGCAAAATTGTAGAGCAAGAACATGTACAGTGCCATGTAGAGCAACATCAAGAAGTGATACGGGAGGCTAAGAGCAATATACTTAAAGCACAATTAGAACAGCAAAAAACATACAACAAAAAAAGAAAAGAAGCAACACAGTATGGGCCAGGTGATTTGGTAGCTATTAAGCGAACCCAATTCCTGCCTACTTCAAAGTTATGTCCCAAATATCTGGGTCCCTACTGCGTAACCGGACGCTCAGGACCAAATAGATACAATGTAAGGAAAGTACGCACTGGGGAAGGCCCATTGAAAACTTCGACGGGCTCAGACTATAAGAAGAAGTGGAAGGAGAATCCAGAAGAAGAGGAGTTGCCATCCGAGGTAGATGTCATTCAAGAAGAGGAGTTGCCATCCGAGGTAGATGTCATTCAAGAAGAGGAGTTGCCATCCGGGGCAGATGTCATTCAAGAAGAGGAGAATGTGGGACTGTAGCACTAGATGTCGCCCTGGTGCGCGGTGTGTGTGTGTGTGTGTGAGGGATAGGTGTAGAATAGTCAGTGTTGAGAATGTGCGTGTGCTATAATGTTGTCTCATAAATATTTGTACTGTAAATTGTAATAATTGTTAAGTGTGTTATACGAGTGTTTTATATAAGCTAAATAAGCTAATAAAGTGTTAAAACCAAGTACGATTGTGAGCGCTGTATTTTATTTACTGTTGATCGGTCACCCCAAATCCCACATAAATCTTGGGGGCCTGTCCGGGATGGGTCGTGACTGTGACATTCGTAACTTAATATTACAATAGTTGCGCCAAGTTGTGGATTTGTAAAGCTGTAATTCGTAAGTACCGAGCTTGCGTATTTTAAGAAGAAAACTGAAAATCGTGTTTGCCGGCTGTTTGTCACGAGGTTTGAAATTTCTAACGTTAAACGTATATTTGTTACGCAACTAGTATAACCTTAGTTACTAGTTACCAGTCTACGGAATTCGGTAGTGGACAGCTCCAGCTGGCATCACTGCGTGACCGGTGATAAGAAGGTCGTCCCGAAGTTCAGATCGATAAATATTGGTGTGATTAAAATTGATAAGCAATAAGCATGACTAAACCGAAAACAAGGAAGAGGCAGTCAAACGTATTTCAAGGCAATGATGATACAGTGATTAACGGAAGCGTCGAAAACTCAAGGACGATAAACTTCCGTGATGTGCAGGAATCATTGTACCCCTTCAGTGGCGACGATTCATACTCCGTCGAGAAATGGGTCGCGGACGTTGAAGAAATGGCGGAGGTCTGTGGATGGACCAGTCTCGAAATATTCATTTACGGTAAGCGCCTACTTCAAGGAACCGCAATGTTGTTTATCCGCGCCGAGTGTGGCATTAAGTCCTGGGAAATATTGCGAGATCGTCTGAGAGATGAATTTAGAAACAGATTGACAGCCGCTGATGTGCATAGACAACTAGCTGCACAAACTAAGCAAGAAGGTGAGACGCTTATGCAATTCTTGTACCGAATGAGGGAACTGGCTACGCAGGGTTCAGTGCAAGACGATTCCCTAATTGATTATGTTATATCTGGTATTCAAGATTCCGAAGTGAATAAGACTGTACTCTATGGGGCCACCAACATCGTGGAGTTTAAGCGCAAACTAGAGGTATATGGCGTGATAAATCAACGAATGTTGGTTGAAGCGAAGAATAGTATCAGACCACACGGACGCCGTTCCGAGCCGTATAATCAACTCAAACCTTCACAGCCGGTGGATAAGTCTTTACTGCGCTGCTATACGTGTGGGGCAAAGGGACATCTGTCTCCATACTGTCCGGATGCAGCTAAGGGCGTTAAATGTTTTGCCTGCCAGTCACATGGACATAGAGCGGCCGATTGCCCGAATGCGGGTCGGTCAAATGACGACGGGCCACAGATGTATCAAGTCAATAGTTTGCCGGCTGATAAGCGAATTTTTAAGTTGGTCAGAGTCCAGGGTGTGGATACTGCCGCTCTGATCGATACTGGCTGTGATATGAATATCTGTCGCCATTCATTCATGATGTTATTACCTCAAGTATCGGCAGTAATCGCCAGAGTCAAGTTGAATGGGCCAGCGGGTTCCTCATTTTACACTGAAAAAATGTGCGCTGTAGATTTGTCTGTGGATGGAAATACGTATCACATAGACTTATATTCGGTATCGGATGATGATATTTTGTGCGACTTGATTATAGGGAGACACCTATTCCAAACAAAGGCTGAGTTGCGTGTTGGACCTAAGTTAATCGAGATATCCAGGGTACCTGAACAACAACTAATGGCCATCGAGACCTGTATGGATGAATTGGATGTCGGGCACCGGAATTCACTGCCCACTATTCAGAGAGTAGTCAACTCATATAAACCAGTGGCTGCAAGGTCAGCACCCATTAAGACAAGCATAATACTCAGTGATGACCAACCTGTGTACCAAAGGCCAAGGAGACTAGCCCCAAAAGAAAAGGTTGCTGTAGATGAACAAGTTGATGAATGGCTGCGAGAAGGGATCATACGCCCAAGTTGTTCCGACTATGCAAGTCCTGTGGTATTGGTGTCAAAGAAAGATGGGACGATGCGTTTGTGTATTGATTACCGATTACTTAATAAGAAGGTCATCAGAGACAGGTATCCGTTGCCCCTGATTGAGGACCAAATTGATCGACTACGGGATGCAGCAGTGTTTAGTGTTTTGGACCTTCGTAATGGATTTTTTCACGTGCCAGTCGAAGAGGGGAGTGTAAAGTATACTTCCTTTGTCATACCGAATGGTCAATTTGAGTTCCTTCGCACACCATTCGGTCTATGTACCGCCCCTTCAGTGTTTCAAAGATTTATTAACTTGGTTTTCAGAGACTTGATCAAGGCTGGATATGTCATGGCATACATGGATGATCTGATAGTTGTGGCCAACAGTATACCCCAGGGTATCGAACGATTGGAAGAAGTCTTAAACGCCGCTCAAGAGTACGGACTAGAAATAAAGTGGTCTAAATGCCAATTCCTGAAGGAGTCTATTGAATACCTTGGGTATCGCATTCGACACAACTCCATCCGTCCGTCCGAGGCAAAAGTAGCGGCTGTTCGACATTTCCCTATACCACACAATGTCAAGAGTGTACAGAGTTTTCTAGGCTTAACTGGGTATTTTCGCAAATTTATACCCGAGTATTCCAGTGTGGCTAAGCCTTTGAGCGATCTGCTTAAACAGGGAGCTTTTTTCGAGTTTGGACATAAGCAGGAAGCAGCTGTATTAGAATTAAAGGAGCGTCTAACCAGTGGACCTGTATTAACCATTTTCAATCCGACTGCCGAAGCCATTGAATTACACACTGATGCCAGTCAATGGGGCTTCGGGGCAGTGTTGTTACAATTGGAGAACGATGGCGAGCTCCACCCAGTTTATTACATGAGCAAAAAAACAACTGAACCACAACAGAAGTACCACAGCTACGAATTGGAGGTGCTGGCCATTGTAGAGGCAATTAAAAAGTTCAGGTCATATCTCCTTGGGTTGCAATTCAAAATAGTGACGGACTGTGCAGCTTTCACGAAGACACTGGAGAAAAAAGAACTAGCCACTCGGGTGGCTAGGTGGGCATTGTTGCTGTCTGAATTTGACTATAAAATAGAACACCGGGCCGGGTCAAGGATGCCCCATGTGGATTCCTTGAGCCGGTATCCTGTGTGTATGGCTATAAAGAGTGAACTATTAGCAAGGTTAGTGGGCGCTCAAGAGGCTGACCCTGAACTGTCAACGTTAAAGTTAAAGTTACAGCAGGACAACAGCAATGATTTCAGTATGGAAGGCGGATTGCTGTATGAGCTGAAAGGTGGTAAAAAATTGTTAGTCGTACCAAAGGCCATGTGTCGAGAGATTATTCAAGATATCCATAAAATAGGACACTTAGGTGTTAAAAGGACCGAAGAGCTGCTCGGTCAGGAATATTCCATAGCTGATGTCTCTAACAAAATTAAAGAGGTTATAAGAAATTGTGTACCATGCATACTGATGAATCGAAAACAAGGAAAACAAGAGGGACTCCTAAACTGTATCGATAAAGGGGACTCGCCGCTGTCAACCTGGCATCTGGACTTCATGGGACCATTGACTAGGACCGCCAAGGGTTACAATCATATTCTTGCCGTGGTGGACGCTTTTACTAAGTTCTGTTGGCTCTTTTCAACTAAGAGCACCACCGCACATGAAGTTGTGGCCAAATTGACCACATTGGAAACCACATTTGGTAATCCAGAACGAATAGTGACGGATCGAGGTGCAGCTTTCACTTCATTGAGCTTTGAGAATTATTGTAAAGGCCGAGGAATCCGCCATATACTCATCACGGCAGGTATGCCTCGTGGGAACGGGCAAGTCGAGCGTTTGAATGCTACCATTGCTAACATCTTGGAAAAATTGAGCATTGATAATCCTGATAGATGGTGGCAGTACATGCATCGGGTCCAAATGGCGCTGAACAGTTCATTCCAGAGAAGTATCGGGATGACACCTTTTCAATTAACATTTGGCATAGAGATGAAGCATCCAGATAATGTACAATTGAGCAAAATTGTAGAGCAAGAACATGTACAGTGCCATGTAGAGCAACATCAAGAAGTGATACGGGAGGCTAAGAGCAATATACTTAAAGCACAATTAGAACAGCAAAAAACATACAACAAAAAAAGAAAAGAAGCAACACAGTATGGGCCAGGTGATTTGGTAGCTATTAAGCGAACCCAATTCCTGCCTACTTCAAAGTTATGTCCCAAATATCTGGGTCCCTACTGCGTAACCGGACGCTCAGGACCAAATAGATACAATGTAAGGAAAGTAGGCACTGGGGAAGGCCCATTGAAAACTTCGACGGGCTCAGACTATATGAAGAAGTGGAAGGAGAATCCAGAAGAAGAGGAGTTGCCACCCGAGGTAGATGTCATTCAAGAAGAGGAGTTGCCACCCGAGGTAGATGTCATTCAAGAAGAGGAGTTGCCATCCGGGGCAGATGTCATTCAAGAAGAGGAGAATGTGGGACTGTAGCACTAGATGTCGCCCTGGTGCGCGGTGTGTGTGTGTGTGTGTGTGTGTGAGGGATAGGTGTAGAATAGTCAGTGTTGAGAAAGTGCGTGTGCTATAATGTTGTCTCATAAATATTTGTATTGTAAATTGTAATAATTGTTAAGTGTGTTATACGAGTGTTTTATATAAGCTAAATAAGCTAATAAAGTGTTAAAACCAAGTACGATTGTGAGCGCTGTATTTTATTTACTGTTGATCGGTCACCCCAAATCCCACATATATATAAATGATTTATTGGGTAATGAATAAATAATGAAACAATAATATTAGTGTAAATGGTATATCATTCTACATCGATAGTTAATGCCTAGTATAATTCTTTTTATTTTTTCTTTAATAATATTGTACTGTTTAAAATGTATAAGACATAATTTATTTATTTATTTATTGAATATATTCAACGGGCAATAGCCCATTACAAAGTATTTAATATAAAAATATGACAACAATCAAAATACATATAAATTAAGTAGGTAATAAAAATACAAAAATTTAAATAATGTTTTAAAATTAAAAATAAATGACTAAGAATAAATGTATACGACAAGTAACAATATTAAGTAATAATAATAATTAGATAAAATGTGGTTTTTTTAGAAGCAATACAGTATTTAGTTTAAAATTAACACGAGTAGAATTAAAAAAATCAAGATGGTGGGAGATTAAATTGGCTAACCTAAGAGCTCTTGGTAGAAAAGAGAAAGCTCCACTATTAGTTCTATAATGTGGAATAACAAATAAATCTAGATTGCGCGTATAAAGACAAGGAATTCGGAAACCAATCATTGCTAATAATTCAGGACAAAGAACAAAACCATTAATAATGTCAAAAATAAACATTATATCTGTAAGATTCCGTCTCAGAGAAAGACTATCGAGATCCAATGATACCTGAATTGGTATAATTGAGTCTCTGGAGAAAGGAAGATTTAGTTTATATGAAATATTTTTGAGAAACTTGTTTTGAACATTATCAAGTTCAGAGTAAAATGTTGTTAGATTTTGCGACCAAACAAGTGAGCCAAATTCAATGTTAGATCTAACTAAAGAAGTATAAAGTAATTTTAAGCATCTAGGATTTTTAAATTCTTTAGTATTTCTATTTAAGAAACCTAACATCTTATATGATTTGTTGAGGATTGATTTATGATTCAATTTGAAGCCAAGATCACTATCAAAGTGAATTCCCAAATCTTTGATTGAATTAACTCTTGATAAGGGACACTCATTAAGTATATACTGATTCAAAAGAGGATTAGCTCTACGGGTAAAAGAAATTACATTACACTTATTAATATTTAATGGTAAATAATTATTTTTACTCCAAATAACAAACTTATCTAATATTGATTGAAGATTTATTTGATCAGCTACAGAATTTATCTTGCAAAAAATTTTGGCATCATCAGCAAATAATAAAATATGTGCTATGTTAGAGTTATCTAATATATAATGTGGTAAATCATCAATGAAAATTAGAAACAGTAGAGGACCTAAATGGGAACCTTGAGGGACACCAGAAGAGACCTGAAAATTTTGTGATGAGTGAAATGAGATTTTGACGGCTTGAGTTATATTTGTGAGGTACGAATATTGCCATTTAAGAAAGTTTCCATCTATACCAAATGATTTTAATTTATAATAAAGTAAAATATGATCAACTTTGTCAAAAGCCTTCTGAAAATCAGTGTATATGGTGTCAACTTGAAGACCTTGATCTAAAGCATTAGTTAGAAAATTTTGATACAATAGTAAATTTGTGAAAATCGAGTGCTTCATTAAGAAACCATGCTGAGCGGGACTAATATAATTTAATAATATACTGGACAGTTTTTTAGAAATAATAGCTTCAAATACTTTAGGTATAGCAGAAAGTTTAGAGATTGGCCGATAATTACAGATATCATTCTTACTCCCAGATTTATGTATAGGTGTAACAAATGATTTTTTCCAAAAGGTAGGAAAAACACCAGTTGATAAAGAGAGATTAAATAAGTAGTGCAATGGCTTGACTAACACTGAAAAGCATTTTTTTAGGAAAATCGGTGGAATACCATCGGGACCAGTAGATGATTTATCATCAATAGATATTAAATAATCAGCAATTTCATCCTCAGAAATGTGCATTGAGTTAATATTTATATCATGCATATTAACATTAAGAGATTCAAGAATATCATCAGGCAATTTATTTTTAGAGTAAACAGAGGAGAAATGATTAGCAAATAATTGAGAGATTTCTTCTATATTATGAGCAGTTGTATTATAAAAAAACATTGACATTGGAATATTGGATTTATTTGATTTGAGAGATTGAATATATTTCCAAAATGATTTTATATTAATATTAATGTTATTTTCAATCTTAAGTATGTAATTTAATTGAAGTTGTTTAGATAGTTGTTTACATTCCTTGCGTAAATTAGAAAAAATAGTATAATCAGATAAAGAATTTGAAATTTTATATTTTTTATGCGCTAATTTTTTTAATTTAATAATTTTTCTTAAATTATAATTTGACCAAGAAACGTTATGATCAGTATTAAGATCTAAAGTTATCATTGGAACTAATAAATCAAAAGAATGATTAATTATTTCATGGAATTTCAATATAGCATTTTCTAAATTCAAGGTAGTTATATTATCCATAATATCTATATGAGACAAAAAAGCAAGAATGCCATTAAAATTGCAGGAATTAAAATTGAAAATTACAGGAGAAATAGTTTGGAAATAAATATTTGGTATTGGAAAGTGAGAGATAAATTCTAAAGGTGGATGATATGAATCAATAATTAAAGGTATTAATGAACAGAGGCATGCATAGAATCAACAGTAGAGTTTGAAAATATCAAGTCTAGAATACCATTGTGACTATTAGTAATGTTATTAACCTGCTTTAAATTTAAGTAATCAATATAAAAATTAACAAGTGTAGTGGATATAGGATTTCTAAATAAAGTATAATCAGTGACTGAAAATTCATTTACATTAAAATCACCAATAATTAAAAAATTTTTAATAGTTTTTTAATAAAAAATATATATATTGTATAAAAGCCCTGTAAAAATTACAACTTTGCTTAAATCCTTTTCCACAATATTTTTAAGAATTGAGGTTCTATCATTAGAAGTTTTAACGTTAAAAATTATATTATTCACAACTATTCAAAAAATATCTTTGTTAAATATGATGATCTGGTATTCAGACGAGTATGTATATTATAATTTATAATTGTCAAGGGCCATTTTCTTTGATAAATTGAAAAAACAATTGTCAAAGGCCATTTTGCCAATCAAGTACACATCGAGCTAGTTTCGTGCTCAATCTAAATACCAATTTTCACATTATAGATGATTGAGTAAGGGGTAAATATTTTCAAGGTTATTTCAATTTTTTTTTAGTTAAAATATTATTTTTCTTAAAGATATTAAAAATTAAACAAATGATATTAATTAAATAAATGCATATTTAATCAAAAAATTATACAATAAAAACTAAAACATTAATTAATTTGTTTTTATATATAATAGTGACAAAACTAACAGAACATTTTCTTTGAAAAATTGAAAAAAAAATTGAACTATAACTAAAACTTCAACTTTATAATGTACAATAAATAATTAATTGTACTGAACTAGTATTTTGAAGTCTCAAAACATTTGTTCTGCATCCAAATAAAACTGGCCTTATAATATTTGGATGTCAAACTAAAAGCAACATAATATTATCTTATATTAAAATAATTATTCAAAATATTAATATTTTTTTCTATAACAATTAAATAAAATACAATATAATTACTTGTATTATAAAATATTTATGACTTAGAGTAAAATTCATAAAAATCAGCTTTTACTGTTTCTTAATTATAGATATAGATTGTTTAAAGGGCTCTAACTAACGGGTGCAAATCATTTTGCAATGTTAGCCAATGAGATTATATCCCTTGCAATTTCCAATTGTGATATAAGTGATGACCTTTTCTCTTCTAGTAACGCGATAGTTTCATTTTGCCGATCAAGTTCTCTTTTTTGATTTGCTAAAATACTCATTGAACGTTGAAATACTTCTATTTCAAAAACTCTTGTTGGCAAATGATCATAAGACACATGATTCTGACAGAACATCATTTTTTGAATACCTTTTGTCGGTGTAATATCACAAGACTGACTATTCCGACTGGAAATAACTTTCTTAGTAGTTTTTGTCGGCGAAATATCATGAGACTTACTATTTAGACTGGAAATCACTTTCTTAGCAGTCTGTGAAATATTACGAGACTGAGTATTCTGACTTGCAATCCCTTTTTTAACAGTTTTTGTCGACGAAATATCATGAGATCGACTATTCCAACTGGAAATCACTTTCTCAGCAGTTGTTGTCTGTGAAATATTACGAGACCGAGAATTTTGATTGGCAATCCCTTTTTTAACAGTTTTTGTCTGTGAAATATCATGAGACTGATTATTCCGACTGGAAATCACTTTCTTCGCAGCTATTGTCTGTGAAATACTACGAGACCAAGTATTCTGACTTGCAATCTCTTTTTTAACAGTTTTTGTCGGTGTAATATCGTGAGTCGGACCATTCCGACTAGAAATAACTTTCTTAGCAGTTATTGTCTGTGAAATATTACGAGACCGAGAATTCCGACTGGCAATCCTTTTCTCAACAGTTTTTACCGGTAAAATACCACGAGACTGATGTTTCTTACCGCCAATCAATTTTTCAGCAGCTCCTGTTAATGATAAATCACAAGACTGCCGATTCTGACCAGAAATCTCTTTATTCAGAGCTCTTGTTAATGGAACATAACAAGAGTCATGTTTTTGGACGTACAATTTTTTTTTAATAACTTCCATTGGTGAAAAACCAGAAGACTGACAATTCTTACCAGCTAACATTTTTTTAGCATATCTTGTTAATGGAATATCACATGACTCACTATTCTGACGGGAAATCCTTTTTCTAGCCGCTTTTGTTGGTGAAATATCAAGTGATTGACTGGCAATAACTTTCTTAGCAGCTCTTAATGAAATATCACAAGTTTGACGATTATGACAAACAATCCCTTTTTTAATAACTTTAGTTGGTGAGACACGGTGTAACTGAAGATGCTGGACGGCAATCCTTTCTTTGATCACATTTTTTGGTTTTCCTAAAACAGAAAAATAGGTAACTTTATTTTGGCTTATTATCTACAATTGGCATTAATTTACAGGAGTATCAAATGATAATTTTATTTTAAATTTGACTATTATTTTCTACCGTAAAATATTGTTATAGTTTATGTACTAGCCACTAGGTATCACATGTCCTACAAATATATTATCAGTCATCCATTATAATATAGTAAGTTATATTTCTATTATATTTATATAATACATAACTAATTTCAGCAGAAAACTGTTAATAGGATGTCGGTGCACTATTTGATATTGCTAATATCCATAGTTTTCAAAAAATGTATAGTTATCCCTTTTCATAAACAAGCTGATAAGCTAGACTGTAGTGACTATAGACCCAATTTCTCTATCTTGTATCCAATATCCCAGTGGTTTTCAACCTTTTTTCAACGACTCCTTTTGATTTTGAAATCAAATATACGGCTTCCATACGCAAATTTAATACAAACAATTAATTTACATTATTCAATCCCACTTTATTCAATGACGAAATCTGTTGATCGGCCAATCTATCTCTCACATACCCAAGTGCATACAACATGTATAGGGCGTGCAGACTTACACGGCAGCGAAAAGTAGATAACAAAAACTATTAGTTATTACAATTTTTTTTTAGTTTCCGAACGCGGCTCATTTGATAATAGCCAACAACGCCCCTGGGAGCCGCGACGCACAGGTTGAAAACCACTGCAATATCCAATATCTTGTATCCTGTATCTGTGTATTCAATATGTATAAAAAATGCATTAAAACTAGAATCATGAAATTTCTTAATAATAACCGGGATAATAACTCTTTCTTTTCTAAAATTCAATTTGGGTTTTTAATAGGGAATTCAGCAAGTGATGCTCAGTCTTTTGTAAATAAATATATACATACTAAGTTTGGTAGAAGTGAGAAAGTAATGGGTATCTTTTAATAGTATATTTTAAGACGTTAAAAATTCCTTTGATTGTATAAATCAGAAACTATTACTTAAACAATTTAATTATGCTGAAATAGGTAAGAGGTATTGCCAATAATTTATTTCACCAAATCCTAAAATTTAATAATAAGCTTGTTCATTCTTTAATAGTTAATCATGGAGTACCAAAAAGAACTGTACTCGGTCGATATTACTTATAATATAAGTAATTATTATATAAGACTTATATCTTTCATATTATATGATATAAGTCTTATATCAGATATGAATGGGTTATTTAATATTAATATAGAAGCGGAAATGATGTTTTGCAGATGATACAGTTATTCTACTCCATAATAAAAATATTGAAAATCTATATAATAAAGCAAATAAAATATTTACCACATTTAAATCATTGTTTAATAATAATTTACTTGAATTTCATTTTAATAAAAATAAACATATGGTGTTAAATATACAAAATATTATAATTCAAAGCATTTTAAATATTTTCGATCATTCCTCATAATGTCTTGAATCAAATAAATTAAATTTCTCATGTGTAAGCATTGAAAATGTTAATTATATTAGATATTTGGGGCTGTATATTGACTCAAAATCAAAATGGAAAAAACCTAGATTATTTAGTAACTCATTCATAAATCTGTTTTTGTAATTTAAGGGATATTCTCTGTAAAAAATCTGCTTAAAGATAAGATACTATATGTTTAAATCAAAGTATAGTTTATAGTTTACAGGATAAAACAAAAATAAATACCATTGTAAAACCACTTAATTCTATGATTAAGTTGTACCAAATAATGAATATTCACTATTGTCACAAAAACTTCATTAGTAGTGCCTCTAGTTGGTAATAATAATAATAATAATACTTGGTAAACTGACCAGCAATTATTTTATTACTAGAAGAAAAATATATAATACCTTTCACATTTTCTGATTTTAGCATGGACTTTTTTTTAAATTATAACTATTGTAACAAAAAGAGTTAAATTTGAATTTAATAATTTATCATTGCATATATAAAAAAATGATTCTAAGCAGATTATATTGTATTTATTAGTCTATACTTCTAAGAATATCTAAAAATAAGTTTAAGTTTATTTTTATTTATTGATAGTAACGCCCCAAGGGCAGAGTACAGTACATTTAACATAGGATGGAAATAATATAATATAGAAATATGCTATAAAAGTATCGATTTTATCAACTTATAACTATAATCAAAAAAAAGGTGGGTAAGTGGATGTCGCTCTGCTGTACAGTAGGTTACAAGTGGGTCACTGTATAATGGATGGTATTAAATTTGAATTCAATGATATAATATCATTGTATAAGAAAAACGATTCTGGGCGGAGACGGTATGTCAGTCTAGGTATAAGACATAATATTATATTATAGCCTACAGTATTTAAAAAAAATTGACCTATAATAGGTACATATAATAAATTCCAAATTAATCATATCATAATATCTATTAGGTACTTATAACGCGATATACATCAACAAAAAACCGTGGTACTATCATAGATATATAATAGTATACTTTAGAAGTTTCAAGTACCCACGAATAATATTATACAATCACAACAAAATAACTAAAATAGTTATCCTAGGTTTTTAATATGTAATTTTGTCCAAATTTGTACTTAAAATGACTATAAAAATAAACTGTGTAAATGTATTTTTTAGATTTTTTGGTAACAGAATTAATTACTTACGTGGAATCTTGTTTTAAATTTTCAATTCTTAGATACAAAAATTGAACATTTTATACATTTTTAACTACAAAATAATTTTTCAAATTAAAATTTGATCTCTAAATGCTTATAAAAAAAAATTGTGCCTATGTATTTTTAATATTTTTCAACTGATATTGTAACAATATATCATGAGCTTTGTATTAAATTTATACACTTTTTGGCCAAACAGATAAACTTTATTGATATTTATAGAAAAAAAAACTAAAAATTTTAAAACTGAAAACGTCCGTAAACAGCTCAAAAAGAGTCGAA
>NC_042493.1:13693667-13696172 GCF_005508785.2 Acyrthosiphon pisum
TTTTCTTTTGTTTTTCCCGGCGCTTTTGAAAACTACTGGGAAATTTAAATTTTGACCTCCCCAATGCACCAACGATATTCACTTTCTGATCGAACAAGATACTGAAGTTGAAAATCGTAGCATTATTTCGACTACTTATCGTGTACACAGACACAAAAAAAAAAAACACACATCGTTGTAAAATCAATACATTCATTGTTCCACTCAGAATCTAAAAAATAATTAAATTAAAATTAGATAGATGTTTTTTTTACTGTAATGTAAAAATCTACTAATGGAACTAACTTCTTCCCTGAATATTCTACATTTCCAACCACATTACATGGAGGCACCAAGGTTTTTAAGTAGTTGAGGTTCAAATATTTGCTCGAATATTTGCGATTAATTAAGTTATGTTAATTGAAGTGTAGGTAAATAATATAAAGTGTAGCTGATTAAGAATTGGTAACATTGAGATTTTTTAGAGACTATTTTTGAAAGTTTTATATTTTAAGTATTAAGGGGGCTGGAGCGTAATCAATTCTAAGGAGTAAAAACTAGGCATTTTATATTTCTGTTTACCTGGGTCTTGCGTATGTGTTGAAAGTAAATGAACATTAGTGTACATAATTCGTAGTACTGATCACGTTTTATAGGGGCATCATAGTGACTGGGATGTACGTCTATAATTACCTACGCCCATGCATATGTCACCATATATTGCTTTATAAAATGACAAACATTTTTTTTCAAAAAATACTACCTCTGACTTCAATCACCACGCTCAGTAGGATGTTCCGATTTTAATTTTGAAAGCAGATTTGAATTCTCCTTTAAATTTACTATGCTTTAACTGCCGTACATTTTTCATATTCTATATCAATGTATTTAAATTTGGATTATGAATATGATCTATTTTTACTCTTTTTGTTAGTGAATTTCTAAGTAAAAAAAAATAAAAATCAGAAAAATGAAATTGTCAAAGCATAGATAAAAAAGTGACAAATTCAAATTTGTTTTCAAAATTAATATCGGAATATTATATTGGGCGTAGTGATTGAAGTCGTGAGCTCCAGCCCCCTTAAGAAGAAGAATATGAGGAAATAAAAGAGTAATGTTACTGAAGAATACATATATTATTAAGAATCATATTATATAGGTTGAGTACGAAATGACAAGAATAGCAGTGTAGTTATATAAAGAATAGAGTAAGAAATCAGTTTATTGTAAGTAAACATACATTTAATAATGTTTCGATAAATAAAAGAAACAAAGTTTCAACTTTCTTTTCAAGAACAACAAGTTATTAACAAACATATTAGGTATGCATTTATAAGTAGGTACTCACTAAATAACCCACCTATGATTAGTATTATTAGTACTATGATTGCTGAGAATACGTATTTGTAACTATAACTATTGGGGCAAAAATTTCATTGGTAGTGACTCATTAAAAATAATTAAAGGAAAAAAAATGTATAACACCTACCTTTTGTAATTTTTAATGGCAAATTTGTTGTTTTTGCATGGCCTTTTCCAAAAATTGTTGGTACAGCATCACGATAAAGCAAACGCCTCTTCAAACCAGTTTTGAAACATCTTGGCTCAAAGTGAATTGAACATATTTTATGGTTTGGTAAGACTTCTTCATTGGCTAATTTACACCGGTTGAGCCATATCTGCCGTTTTTTCGGACACGATGGAAATCTAACAAAAATTATGTACAACTAATTAGACTGGAATGTATTTGCCCCCGTACGCTAAGGTAATTATTTACGAGACTTACACGTGTACAGACATCTTGGAGACTGAATACTTGAGAACTGTTTTCATACACAGAATACAAATGTTGGACATTTTCGATGATTTTCCAGTTATAACTATTGTGATAAAAAAGGGTTCGTTGATCTATTGTAATGACGCTATTGCCACGGTGAAGTCGGACTTGGAAGGCTAGATCGCTTAGTTTGTCGATGCCATCGATTTTGATCTTTTAAAGTTTTAACTTACAATTTACACCATACAATTTTTATAAAAATCACGTTTCAAAACTAGACTGAAGAATAAATGAAATGTAAGACTCACGATTATTGCCTGTATATTTGTTAACATCGGCCGTGTAAAATTGTAACATTGATTAACTAAATCAATATTGATCAATAATTATAATAGTGTCGCCGTTGAGGACAAAATCCGCTGGGAGCGTGTATATACCATAAACAAGTATATACGTCGGCCAAACGGTCATTGTCGCGGACACGAAAAATGAGCGCTGACCGTCATGCCCCAAGCGGCAGGTTTTCGATAGTGGTTGTCAAGTCACTGCGAAATGCGAAAACCGTTATATACACGTAACGGCCAAAGTGTCAAGAGTACCATACAATGTTGAGACCACGAATTAAGATATACAGGATACGAAACGGAAAGGTCTTATCAATGTTTTTCTGAAACCCGCACCTTCTCACATTGCGGCCAGACTACTAGCGCTTTATAGGATTGTTGTGTTGATTGTCAACGTGTGAACTA
>NC_042493.1:13696245-13702254 GCF_005508785.2 Acyrthosiphon pisum
CGTTTCGTATCCTGTATATCTTAATTCGTGGTTGAGACTGGGAACCAATTTTTACGATGGTGAGTATAAATGAATATAATCCAAGGTTTATAGATTATCTATACTAATATTATAAAGATGAAAAATTTGTTTGTTTGTAACTAATAAACTCAAAAACTTCTGGACCGATTTCAAAAATTATTTTGTGAATGTCTTAGGCATACATTTAGTCCGATAAAGTTAATTAATAATTATTAGTTATAATTAATAATTAAAATAAACGTGCAAATTGTATACCTATAAACGGCAGAACGGCCGGTGTGTTTCAAGCTACCTACAACTTCATTTTTTTTCTTTTGTGTGTTTTATCGGCGTCTAGATATGAATTGTCCCGAGAAATAAAATTCATCAATTTATATAAAAATATACGTAGGTATATACAGGGATGGGCAAGATACTCAAAAATCAGTATCGCGATACTAGATACTAGATACTTGGATTTGGAGTATCGAGGTACTAGATACTCGATACTTACATTTTAAATATTTAGGTACCTACTCAATACTCGATACTCGATACATTTGAAAAAAATTGTCATAGCCCATTAGTTAAGTATAAATATATTATAATTAGCCAATCGTTAAATTAAATAAATAAATTATAGATATCATCATATCGAATAGTATAATATAATGACACTACAAAAAACGTTAAATGTATTTAACTTTAAAATTTCAAATATTAATTAAGTATAAATATATTATTGTGTTCATTACATACTTTATCTCCGTCATCTGTCGCGCGAAAGGTGGACTATACAGGCATACAGACATACAGTCTACAAGCACAGTGGCGTATCTATAGGGGGGGGGGGGGTCAGACCCCCTTATGAACCTGAGATGGTAAATTAACTTTTACATGAAACACGGTTATTTTTTTAACATTTTTATATTTTAGAATTTTGACTTGGAAATTATATTAATAGTTTGAATAAAGACTATAAACGTATTATACACACACACACAAGTCATAATAATATTAAATTATGATCATAATTACTACTTTGATCATTTTTGCTTGGAAACATATTATTTAGGTTTTCTACAACGGTTCAGAGGCGTGTCTAGGACCAAAATTTAGGACAGGCCTGGTTATAAAAATAATTTGTATAGTCAATACATTTTTAAAATTTAAGAAAACTTTTATTATACTTTTTAAGTCATAAGTATGAGCCATGAGCCATGAGGTGTAACATGACGTACTAATATTAAGAACTATTTATAATATGAGTATTTATTTAATAAATTGAATTCGCCTGTTTTTTATTTTGGCGAACTCGTCAATTATCTTAGTAGGATCTTTCAACAACTCCGAACTGAACTCTCTTTCGATTGATATCAGTGCTAAATTATGAAGACGCGTAGTAGTCATAGATGTCCGTAAATATGTCTTGATTCTTCTCATACTTGAAAAACTTCTTTCGGCTGATGCCGAACTTACTGGAATAACCAATACGCGTTCAATAACCGATTTAATCTCCTCAAATGACTTTCCAATATCGCATATTTCTTTGTAAAAATCCATAATATTTTTACAGCCAAAATACATATTTTTTGCTAATCTGCATTGACTCAATACTTTATCCGAAAAATATTTATCATCGTCATAATAATTCGTAAATTTTAAAACAAAATTATCATTTAAAAAATTGTTTGATGTCGGATTAAATACTGATATTGCAGATAAAAAATCGGAATTGTCGTTAAATCTTTTGTTCATTTCACTTAATATATTATCTACCACTGTAAAATACATAACTCGCATATTTTGAATCGTAATATCAGTATTTTTAAAACCAGTCGTTGAAGTTATAACATAATCAGTTAATGTACTATTAATATTCGTACGTCGTTTTTTATCATTTGATAAAGAAATATTTAAATTCGAAGCTGTAATTTCAGATTTTGTATAAAAGTTACTAAAATGTTCATCTGAACGTAAACGTTCAAGCTCTACTTTTGTAGCTTCAACTAATTTTAAACATTTAATTATATCGAGGGTTGACGATTGCAAGTGTATTGAAAGTGTGTTAACAGTTGATAAAATGTTATCAAGAAATGTTAGAACAAATATAATATTGAAAGAACAAAACTGATTTAATAGGCCTTTGGATTCTGCGGACATTATTCTGCGGATATACGGACATTTGTTTTTAGAGAGCTCTCTAATTTTTATTTGTACCCCGTTGGTAGAGTCTGACATCACTGACGCACCGTCGTAAGACTGACTAATACATTTTTCAATATCTAAACCAACTGCATTTAAAAATTCGATAATACAATGAGTGAGACCTTGTGCATCCAACTTTAATACTTGTACAAATCCTAAAAATCGTTCTTTAATAATTGATTTATGTACATACTTTATGCATATTGACATTTGTTCTAACGTTGAAGCATCTCGAGCTTCATCCACAATTAAACTGTACACCGAACTACCTTCATTAACTTCTTTAACAATAGTTTGTGTAATAATATTGGAAGACGCAAGTAAAATATCATTTTGTACAATGTTTGATGTGTATTTTGCATTTTTAGGCAAAGACTTTAAGTCTTTATCAAACTTTTCGTTTTCTAAACATAGTAAATCAACTAATTCTTTTAAATTACCTTGATTGTTTGTTTGTTCAGTATTTTCTAGATTTTTGTTTAAAGAAGTATTTACATTATAATGACCGCGTAAACCAATATCTTGCCGCGCGCAATACAAAATAGAACGAATAATACTTTTTAGTATTTCTCGATTTTTAGTTATATTTTCTTCAACGTGACTATTAATTTGCAATGTGACCGCGCCAACACTTTTCGATGTCACAAAACCTTGATACTTTGCAAACGAAGTTTTATGTGAATTTGCCTCATTATGTATTTTTGTCATTCCTGAAATATTTTTCCAATCACTGTACCCTGAAACTATTAAAACATCTTGCTGTTTTTCATGAGATGTAGAAGTAGCAAAATGACGACAATAAAAACAAAAAATTGCATCCAATTGAACTGAATATTCAATCCAAGGGTATATTTTATACCAAGAACTTTGGAAACAACGTTGTTTATTACCAATTTTTCGACGAGGGGTTTGGATTTTCCATAGGCCACCAAGGCACGTGCCTAGGGCGCAATATTTATTGGGGCGCAATTTTTTAGTTAATTTTTACTTTTTAGTTTTTCATAATTTCATAATTATATTTACCTAAATTTATATTTTATATTAATTTGTTTTTGTATACAACTTGCATGAAAGTGGAGAATGGTTCAAGTAGTCACGTCGCCGTAACATTTTAATTTATAAGCTATAATAACCTTGCAGTTAGAGTTTAATCAAGCGACCGCTAGAGATTCGACATCAACACTCGACGAGGCAGTTGCTGGCGTTGCCTATGTTAATACATGGGAGTTGGTTTAAGGGTGTGCGGCGTAGACACATACAATATTGTGAATGGCGCATGCGCAAAACGCCAGCTAAGGCAGTCAAATACACTGCCTCGGGCCGCCGGGTACATTTTATATTATAGCCGCTCTACTAGCTAGACAGCTCGCACAGTGTTTAACAAGTAAATAAAATTATTGGTTATTAACTGGAATGACTCGCTTCACCCCGCATCCGGCACCACAATAAGTGTGCGCGGGCGCACGGCCACCAAACTAATACCTATATTCTTAGAATACTAGAATTCAGATGTTTTGATAAAGTAATTAATAATAATAAACATTGCGACGCACTGTTGCCCGTCTTCTGCATAGTGCATACTGCTCAGAAGTCTTATAGATTACATACAATTTTTATAGTTTTGTTTTATTTCATGGAACATTACCCCCCCACCCCCTTCCCCCCACTGTTGGAGACCGCCAATGTACGGGGCGCTAGTGTTGTAATGTCTAGGGGCGGAAAAATGGTAAGTCCACCCCTACCTATCTATATTGACATATTTTCATGAATGAGAATACATTTTTCTCCAAGGTTTATAGATAATATTATAAAGGTATATTATATACACGATTATAAAGAACAGGTTATGCGTCGGAAGGAATATTTTCGGTCAGATTTTGTTACGGTGGTGTAGTTCTTAAAACCGCCGAGCGCTGCAAGTCATCCGTGTTACATATTAACATTTTCCTATACAAACCATGTTAAAACTAATTTTTTAATTAATAAATTAATAAATCTTTTGTTTTAATATTAGCGTTTTATTCATAGGCAATTCATAGACCTGCATTTTAGGTGTAGCCTACTGTATTTTTAGACCTCTCTTTTTTAATTTCGGCCCTACTACCAATGTATACAAACTTTGATAATATTAAATTATTTTTCATCAAACTAATTGAATTATTATTATTAATTATAATATAATTTTTTAAGAGATAGGCAATGGTGTTTTAAAAATATTTTGATAAATTTTAAATTATTTAACTTTTTTGTTTATTTTTTTTTTTTAGTGGTTTTACAATGTTTGAAAAATGCCTATTGCCTAGTAATTTAATAAAATGTTCTTCATAATTTGAAATGGAAAAATATACCTAAATGCACTACAATAGGGGCCAGTTCTAAAGACTTAACTGTGGGGAGGGGGGGGGGGCTAGATCCTAACTTTCACAAATGAATAATGATTATTCGGTTACGACAAAAACTATATCTCAATAATCAGTTATGTGGTCACTTACATTAGGAACCATGAGTTAGAAAGTGTATGTATATCATTGTTTTTTAGTATTTAAAAGTATAACGTTATTCTTGTGTGGTACAAAGTAAATAGGTACAGTTTTAAAAAGTACATTTATATATATTATATTTACATATACCAATTCAAGCCCTAATGTAGTGCCAAAATTAGAGTTTATTGGATTAAATTAATTTAATCAAATCAACTCTACATGTCAGAAGTTGAATTGAAGGATCCAGAATGTTTAAACCTGAAAAAAACACAAATTAAATAGTAAATGAATCAATAATAAAGTGAAAATTCTATCTGGAATGTTTATTATGTTTATTCATGCACAGTGAGGTCCATCAGACTAGTAAGGAACCAAAGCAATTCATTTTTTAATTAGGTAGTTAATACTTTTTTTACTAGTAAACCTTAACTTAATAAAGAAATAAGCAATAACAATTTCTTTTTAAATGCATGAAAGAAATTTATAAAACTTATAAAGCATAAAATAACTACAAAGCATATAAGCAGAATAAAAACATGTATCATAAATACATATAATTTTTAAGAACTATACATTTGACAATTTTGCTAGTTTTTTTTTCTTTTGAGCAATTTTTTCTTTTCTATTTTCTTGCACGGCATAATGTCGCATGCGCATCACTAAATAGTTACTAATTATTGAAGAAACTAAGCAAATTTTGTGTGTTTCGCAAGGAAATGTAAACACAAAGTTTTCAAATATTTCATCAATATTTCCCATTTTTCCCTCAAAATTTCATTTTTAGGAAATTGAAACAGTGAAACTTTTTCTGGGTTTGATTTATATCCTGACGTACAAAACACAACACAGCAAGAAAATGGCATGTTTCGATAATTCGGTAATAAATAATACAATGAAAATACTAATATAATAACGTATGTCAGACGTATGACCCCGCTATGACAATAATATTAAATATTAAGAGGACGTTATACCCGCATGTGTTGTCTCCGTCTTACAAGTGCGTAACATATCAAATTCTACGCTCAGCAGAACACGTGTAACTCCGTTGGTTTAAAAATTAGAGTGAATTGGCCTCTTATAAAATGTAATGGTAAGATTATTATCTAGACAACCTCATGAGTTTTTTATTATATTTTAATTTTAAAGCAAGCTATGAGTATTTTAAAATTTTAAATTGTTTATACATCTTTAAGTACTCATAACTCGCTTAAAAATTAAAATATACTAAAAAGCCCATGAGGTTGTCTAGATAATAATCTTACCTTTAAATGTGTTAAGAGGTTAATTCAATCTAATTTGTAAACCAACGGAGCTA
>NC_042493.1:13702304-13705674 GCF_005508785.2 Acyrthosiphon pisum
TCATAATCACTGAACTTGGGTATGATACACAGGCGATCAACGTTATACCGAACAGTGAGGAGAAATTTATATCTTTCTCGAAATATATAAGTAGTACCTTCACTGTTCGGTTTATCGACACGTTCAGGTTTATGGCGTCGAGTCTGTCGTCCCTGGCCGAAAATGTAGTTACACCCGAACATGAGAACTTCCGTGAGACAGCCAAAAATTTTGTCGCCGGAGATATGCCACTCGTGACACTTAAAGGTGTGTACCCGTACGAGTACACAGATAGTTGGGAGCGGCTGGAAGACAGGAGACTACCGAGTAAGAGGGATTTTTTTAGTACGTTGACGGAGACCGGTATTAAGGAGAAGGAGTTTGACCACGCGAAGTAGGTCTGGGACCACTTTGGCTGTACGATGTTGGGCGAGTACAGCGATCTGTACCTCAAAATCGATGTGCTGTTGTTGGCGGACGTTTTTGAGAACTTCCGCGACGTGTGCATGAGGGCGTATAACCTGGACGCCGCCCATTATTTCACCGCCCCAGGCAGGGGCGGACTGGCCAGGTGTGCTAGTGTGCCGTAGCACACCGGGCCGGCTTATACGTGTGGGCCGGGCCGTCGGGGCATTTGAAATTGTGAACATTTTACGATATTACCAATACATTTATTTAAATTTATTTTTAAATACGAAACAGTAAAAATTAAAAAACACTGCTATTAGTTGGTACAATGCTACAATAATTTCATAGTCGAATCATAAGTTTATAATAATAATAATTGTATGAGCATATTAGGTATGTTGTACCTATAGTGTATTATAATTCTTTAAAGCAACAATTTTAAAAAATCAGTTTCATTCAGAAAAATGATTAAACACTTTATCTGATTTGGTTTGGTACATCGACCGCCCAGAAAGTGATTGCTAAACTACAAATTATTCAATCATTTGCAAATATTTATAAAATATTGTAGATTTGTTGAAAAAAGAGAACAGAATGATGACATTTATATAAAGTTTATATTAAAAGTAATGACTATAATAACGCGACGATTCTGAAATTAATAAAGATGATTTTGGTTTAATAAGAGTATGAATTGCGACAATAAAATAAATGATAAAAACAATAGTAAACAAACATCAAAAATATCAAAAGGATTATATACATTTATGATTCTTATAAAGTGTATCATATTATAACCTATTGTCTATTTATAATTTATACCCGAAAAAGTAGGTATTCATAAAGAAGCTGTTATAAAGGGGTTTGGGCCGTTTAGTTGTATAGAATACTGGGCTGTTTACCTCCCAGTCCGCCCCTGGGTATAACGTCCTCTTAATGATATATTATACGATTCGTCTTCACAAATCACAATAGATGATTTATATTTATGACGATAACGAACAATTCGTTTAGAGCCCGGTTAACTAGCAGCGCCTACCTAGTGGTAAATAGCCGAACTATATCATCGTAACAATTTCTTTGTGCCATACAAATCTATTACCGACGCATAACCTGTTCTTTATAATCGTGATTATATATATATTATCTATAAGCCTTGAATTTTTTCGGGCGCTGAACGTTTGGTCACATTGACCCAAAAGCCAACACGTTTGGGTACAAATAGACACAACGTTTGGACACAAAATAAAAGGTATTTTATAATTTTACCTGGTAAATCAAAGAACGTTTGGGCAAAGGTAGGCAAGTTAATGAAAATAATTAACTTAAGTTAAGAGGACACAAGATCGATAAGTTAAAAGTTAACAGATAACAAATTATAAATTTAACTCGATAAGTTGAAAGTTAATATAGAAAAAAATATCAGCTTAACTCAGTTTAAAAAAAGTTGATCTATTTTTTTTTTAATTAGTAATAGTATGTAAATCACATAAAGGGTGAATGTGTCTTTCTAATTTATAATCTATTAGTTATAAAAAACAATTTTATTGAACTTTTATCATGATGTACACTGTATACCCTTTTACTTTTACTTGACTATTATTCACTAATTCAAACTATACTCGTCTCAAATTAATAATTTAACAAATATATTTTTTTTTATTGTATAGCAATTGAATGCCATAATACGTGAAGATGAGTACATGGCCTTCATATATATTATAAGTTATAATATGACATTAAAACATAACGATTGTCAATTTGTAATTTAAAATTATTAATTTTATTAAAAACATATATAATTGCAACTCGGATAATAGATAATTTACAACTTAATAAAATATATTAATATACACAAAATTATGTTATCAAGAAAAAGAGCAGAAATGTTAGTGTTTTTGTATTGGATTATTTTTATTTTATACTGATTTAGTAATATTTACGTATAAACAAAAAATTTCAAAATGTTTTTAACTTGATGGATTTTTTTAAAGTCAACTGAGAAAATCTAAGTTATTTCAACTGTAAATTAAACTAGTTAAGTTCATAAGTTGATTAAAATATGAACTAACTAGCTAAGTTAAAAATTTAAAAAAAAATTAACTTTTTAACTTAACTTTAATTTTTTAACTAGTTAATGCCCACCTTTGCGTTTGGGTATACAAGACACGTTTGGGTAAATCTTATAAACACGTGATATACAATAGTGGTATACTTTATACTTTAACTCCAAACCAATTAATATCAATTACTATCTAATAATTCAGATAATGTTGAGTATATTTTAAAAAAATACAGTTAGTTTAAAGTTGACAACAATATAAGGAATTATCTATATGACATCGGTTCACTTTTTGTCGGAAAAAAAAATAAATATAGATGAGTAAAAAAATAAAATAAGATTTTAATAGAATTTTTGTAATGAATGACCAATTATTTTAATATAATATGACAAAATAAAATAATTAAAATATTAATAATAAAAAATAAAATAATGCACATTTTTGAGAGACTATTAAGAGCCAGCTCCTCGCGGTGTCTCCTGGGTAACGCTAATAGTCTCTAAAAAACAAAATTTAAAAGTATAAAAGTAAAAAATATAACATATAAACGTTGGTACCCAAACGTAGTATTATTTCAAAAATATTATGTTACCCAAACGTTATATTGATTTCTGGGGTCTGAAAAAAGTGTAGGTACCTAAACGTGTGTTCCCAATCGTTCTATCAAATCTCAGGTAAAAATATCGTTTTGTGCCCAAACGTGTTACGGCCGAAACGAAGAATAAACGGATCAATATCCATTGTAATTTGTAGTGGTGTGTAATTCACGAATGAATTAGTTCACTGAATTGAATACAATTGTATATGTAAATAATAAATATAAATGCTAATTAGCCATTAAAGACAAACAATTATTTTTATGTATTTACTATTTAGATATTATTGTTATTATTTTCGGCCACCCAATTAATTTTCAGAAA
>NC_042493.1:13705724-13710350 GCF_005508785.2 Acyrthosiphon pisum
TAACAAGTTTTTAGCTTATGTTGACGCTACGAGTAGCAACGCTGCTTTATGTGGAGCTGTTAAGCCAGAAAGTCATGCGGACGTCCACGTTTTAATCTGCGTTGAGGTGGATGTACGTGGAGTTGATAGTGAAGTGAGCCAGGAGAGTTGAGCAGTGCTGTATGAAAGTTTTTTTATGAGGTTTTAATGTGGTCTGTGATTTCCTGGATCTGAAGGTCTTTGTGTAGGTTTACGTTCCTTATAAACCAAGGTGCGTTGGCAATAATACGTAGCACTTTATTTTGAAAAATTTGAATTTTATTGATGTGAGTGGTCGCACATTTCCCCCAGACCAGACACGCATAAGTGAGTAGTGGACGTAGAATTTGTTTAAATATTAGAAAAGAGCATTTTTTCTGTATTGGAGATTTTTTATTGAGAATAGGGTATAACATAGAAACATGCTGATATGCCAGTTGAAGTTTGGATGAGATATGGGGCTGCCATGTTAGCCGTTTATCCAATGTCAAGCCGAGATATCTTACTGAAGAGCTCCAAGGTATATTTACATTGTTAAATGTTAATTGTGCAGGGGGTCGGTAAGGACGAAGGCTAAAAATAACACCTGTGCTTTTTGGCGCATTTATTTGAATACGCCATTTTTTACACCAATAAGATATTTCATCAAGATGTGCTTGCAGATTTTTGGTAACTGCTTCAATGTTACGTGATTCGGTGAATATTGTAGTATCATCTGCGAAGAGGGCAATATTCGTACGAGGTGACTGGGGGATATCATATACGTAGATGTTAAATAGTATGGGACCAAGCTTAGAGCCCTGAGGTACACCAGCAGATATAGGCATAAGGTCTGAGGTGTATTATTTATTTTAACAGCGAACTGCCTGTTAAGTAGGAATGAATTAATAATATTGAATAAGTAAGATGGAGTATTAATGGATTTTAGTTTAAACAGTAGGCCCTCGTGCCAGGCTTTATCGAATGCTTTTGAAATATCTATAAATACAGCTCCAGTATGACTATGTTTTTCGAATGCAGTATTAATGTGCTCAGTTATTCTAAGTAATTGTTGAACCGTAGAATGATTTGATCTAAACCCGGATTGGAATTTAGGTATAATATCTATGGCATTTAAATAGAAAAGAAGTCTAGTGTAAATGATTTTTTCTAACAATTTGAAAATTGAAGATAAGAGGCTGATGTAATTTATTCGATCTTACGCGTTTTCCGTCTGTAAATATCCGTCGAAAATGGGAACGGCAAACTATAGACGTACAACGACTAACGCGTCAGTGTAGGGCGCGGGTGAAACAAAACACTTGACACGCCGCTCGAAATTTCCGGTAGACGAAATAAAACGGATATTCGTCGGGCAATAATAATTAATCCGATTGGCCGGTAGCTGTCAGGATTGGATTTGTCCTTCCCTGGTTTGTTTATTAGTATTATGTTTGCAACTTTCCATTTGGATGGAAAGTAGCCAAGATGCAATAAGAAGTTGAATAATGTGGTCATAAACACTATAGTCCTTTCGGTGGTAATTTTTTAGGCATAAGGTTTGTAATTTTGTCGTTTCCGGTGATTTTTTGTTCGGGAGATTTTTAATAATTTGTTTAATTTTATTTGGCGTTACGTAATTTATGGAATTTGAGTTCTTGAAGTTCATTGTAAATACAAGCTTCCGATATGTTAACAGGTAGATTTCTAATGACTACCGAAAGTTGTTTATTTTCAGGAAGTTGGTATGTATGGTAATCAATTTCGGTCTCGTCGAAATGTTTAGTTGCGGTTCTATAGTCGTCAATCGAGTTTAAATTAATTTTAAGGGCAGATTTTGTATTAACAATTGTTAATGGAGAACTTGTCAAATGTTATATTATCTAAAGAAGTATGAAAGTTTTCGTAATCGGAAATATTATAGACATATATAGGTGGGATTTTGGGTCTGACCTGTGGTTGCTGAGTACCGTCGTTTTCTGTGATATTGTTCGTTTCACCGGTGTCTTGTAGAGTTAATAGTGGAGAGAATCTATTTTTGCTATTGTGAGGAGGTGTAAGAGCGGCACTGCTAGTTCTTTTCTTTGAGGTGTCAGGAAGGTTGAGGTCTTGAGGTGAAGTATTTTTACTATTGGAATGCATTGCAATTAAAAACACGCGCGATTACGGAGTAACGGAGTACCTACTACGGACGACTTGTTTTTCTTATATATAATGATATTATATCATTGAATTCAAGTCTAATACAATCCATTATACAATTATCCACTTGTAATCTGTTGAACAGCAGAGCGATATCCACTTACCTGCTTTTTAATTTTAAATTTGTAAATGTTAAAAATCGAACTTTAATGCTTACAAAAATAATGTGACTATGGATTTTTAATAATTTTCAAGTGTTATTTGTAACAATATATTAAGAGCCTTGTATTACATTTTCAAGCGTTTTCACCCGACAAATAAAATTTTATTGACATTCATAGAAAAAAACTAAAAAAATTGATAATATTGAAAATGTCCGTAAACAGTTCAAAACAGATCAAAATACTTTAAAAATTATCGTGTATAGAAATGCCAATATAAATAACCTGTGAACATTTCATATATATACGGTCATTATTTGTTTAAGAGTTACACCAAAAACCAAATTATTTTGTTAAAACTGATTTTGCGTAAAAATTCCCGTTTTTCCTTGATTTTTATTTTGTTTTTCCCGGCGCGTTTGAAAACTATTAGAAAATTTAAATTTTGACTACCTTAATGCACCAACTATATTCACTTTTCCATCAAACAAGATACTGTTGAAGAGAACGAAGCAGTTTTATTGCCCCAAACGTTGATGCTAGACACAAAAATAAAAATAAATTTATTAATTTAAAAAAAAACTTCATTGTTAAATCAATACATTCATCGCTCAGGATCTAAAATACATCTAGTAGGTACCTACTTAGCAGATATAATATTAATATGACATTAAGATAAACTAATAAGGAACAAAAAAAACTGTAATTGAAGATAATTTTTTTCCTGTGTGTTTATTTTCCTAAAGCCGTGATTTTTTTCCGAATACCAAAAAAAATAAGTGATAGGTATTTAAAAGTGTTTACTTTTAATAACTAGGTAATACTTATTTGAAATATTTTAACTGTGTTTAGGATCAATGAAAGATCCTAATTTTTTTATATTTATTTACTTCATTTTATTCAGAACAGTGTCAATTTAGCAATCCCTTCCCACGACTCGCGTAGGTATTTGACGAAAACACGCGGCGATAAGTCGAATAAACAGATAGTGTTGATAGACTATCACCAGGCATTGCAGATTATAATTTATAAATACTTACTATAGATCTATAATCAATGCTATCCAGTATCACACATACATTTAAAGCTTATGGTAAGCTATGCATTTTTTAGGTTGATCTACTTCAACAATGACTTTTTACAAATTATTGTATCAGCTTATTTGCGTCGTGGACTCTAAAAACACGCTTCTATACGATAATAATTCGAATAATTGTTGTTTTAGTATAATATATATTTGATAAAGTATTTTCGTGGACAATAATCAATATATTATACGACACACTAGGTATATACCATATAGTTACATACTTGGTATTAAATTGATAAACATATTATATTATATGTATTTAAAATTATACTCCAGCTCCAGCAGTACCTATCACACATAGTAACTGCAGTGGTGGTAAAATTATATTGTCTTGTAAATGTCAGTAATTGCACCGAGACACCGGTAAAATGTTACCGAACACAATATACTGCTACTGCCACGGTAAATTATACTATATTTAATATTATAAAGGATTTTATTATAATATAATATGCAGACTGCGGTTAAAAATATGATAATACCTATAATAAATAATATCTTTTAGTTTTAAAAATGACGTAATCATCAAGCCCGGATTAAGGATCAATTGGGCTCCGGGACACCATACACTTAGTGGGCCCCCTTTCAACTTTAACTTCAAAATAATTGTATCATGACATATTAACGACTTTATATTATTGTATAATTGTTTACTATACAAAAATATACAGGGTGTATCTAATGTCATTTAAAAATTTGTCAAAAATGTCTTTATATTTTTTTTTTAACAATTATGAATCGATGATATGGAATTTCGTTAAAACAAAAAAAGACGTGTTTCTTTATTTTTAACAAGCAATTTTTTTATAAGATTTTTAAACACATTGTTGTACCAATGACAAAATCGACTTTATTTTTTCAAATGGTAACCACTATATTTTTTGATGGATTCTGGTAAAGCTTTTTTTCTGAACATTTTGACAGTAAAATGATCAATTTTGATTATCTAGCAATGGTGGGCAAGTTAATGAAAATAATTAACTGTGGAAAGTTAAGTTAATTCAATTAAATTACCTTCAGTTAAGTTAAAAGTTAACAAAAAAATAAAATTTAACTAGTTAAGTTAAAAGTTAAGATGGGAAATAAAATTAACTTAACTCAGTTAAAAAAAAGTTAATTTTTTTTTAAAACATAATATTCATAATTCATCAATTGCCCTAGTATTTTGATTTGTACGGACATTTACCAAGACGCTTAGCACTGTGCAAACATAAAACTTAAAATTATTATTATATT
>NC_042493.1:13710922-13721863 GCF_005508785.2 Acyrthosiphon pisum
CCCCCCCCCTGGAGCCGCCCCTAAATACCTTCCAAAAATTGTTTCCATATTTATTTCGATAATGTTATTTTCTCATACGTTTGCTTGTATTTATAACGAATACGGCAATATAAATTATAATTTATAAATAACTCGGACGACTTTTTGTTTTGTCGATTGGAATTATTGTCGTATTTACCAGAAACCAGTATATGTTATTGATATAATGATTTCCATTTTTAGACTATGATATTTAGTTTTAAACCTGTTTTTAGGAATTGGATAGTTGGATAAAACAAAAATTATTCAATACCGAGTAGATCATTAAATAATAGAATTCGTGAAAATAGCCAGTCCATACAATAGATAGTATACTAATTATTACTCTTTACAGTAGTACCTATAGAATATAGATTATAATTTGATTATTATGAATTGATGATATTATATTATTAGAAAAATAAATTACCAAAATTGAATGAATAAGTTTTGTCTCTTGGTTCCACACATGATAAAAAAACATTTAATTAACTGTACAATAATGATAATTAACTTTAAAAAGTTAAGTTAAGACAATACAAAATTCAACTGAATAAGTTAATAAGTTAAAAACAAAAAAAAACTAAGAATTGTTCGATTACAATTCTTTGATATACGGCTCAGTGGCGTATTTAGTATTTTTTGTAGGGAGAGGATGACAAGAATATTAGCTTACAGATTACGATGTAATAATTATAATATAATAATGAGAATACACAATACACGACATGTATTTAAAGAGTGATGGGGGCGGATTTGCCTCCGTAATACGCCCCTGATACGTCTGCAAATCCAATGTCAAAAAAATTTTAACCCCAAAGGCTCATAAAAAGTTGGTTTGACTTTCGGTAAACTTTTTTTTGTTAAAGGTAGGAAAATGTATAAGAAATCTTGTGTTATATTTACAAATTTTAGATATAGTTATATAAACAGAATACTGTTTATGAATTTCTAACTCAAGTAGTTTCAAAATGTTTATGATTTTTTTCTAATACTTCAGACACCAATAAATGTTTTATAGATACTTGTTTAATAAACAAATATAGATAATAGATATACTTTTGAAAATAAAAACTATATATACCTACCTTTATGATTTTCTGGTGGTGTAAGTGCTACATTTACACCACCCAATGTACGCCACTCAGCATGGCGTTTGCCGACAGAAAATGGCCAAACATTGTGTAATAAAATTCTCAGTACGCCGTATTCTCTGTTCGTTCTTTCCTTTTGTTATGTTTTTCTTAATTTGCACAATTTTAATTTATAGTGAATAATACTTATGATTATAATTTATAATCTTATTATAATATTTATAATCAATGATAGGTACATTTAGTAATATTACGATTATCGCATATACCATAGTGATAGACGATAGTACCATACGGCACTTAATAATTATGAAATAAAACAATAATATTGTTTAAATTATTTAAATTTAAGTAAATTATTTTTTAAAAAAAACGTAAAAATTATTATGTTTGCTGACTTGGGAATAAAATCCTTAAATTACCGACTAGGAAATTTTTTTTAGGTAATTTTTTAATCATTTTAAGGTCATTCACTTCCAAGCCTTATTTATAATGTTTGAACTGCACAAATTCTTTTATTGCACTTCACACTCACAGTTGTTTATATTTAAATATATTATCGTCTCCGTCACTATTGTGTGACTATATGTCTATATATATGTTACGTACATTACTTAGGTGTCATTGTTTGAAACAAATCATATTATTATGCATATTGCTTCTTCATTTCTTCAGGGTCAATTTTTGTTGTTGGATTTCTCTCATAATTGTTATTTATTATTATACCTATTATTATTTTATTAACAGTGTACATAATACAACACAAGAATGTCGCTGAAGTACCTATATTCAGCTGACTTAGTGGCGTAAGATATTATTATTACCTATATATATGTAGGTGCTGATTTGAAGTGTAAATCGTTACCTATATATAATTGTATACGTATGTGTAGTACAGTTAACGACCCAGATAATTAAGATCATACAACTTCCAAGACGACTTTCTTGTAATAAATGGAAGTGGATATCAAAACTTAATAATAAGTCACGATTAATCATAATATGTGTGAAAAAGCATATGGATTTGTCAAAAAAATCGCTTCAAACCAATGGCTATAACATAAATGTATGCACGCAGAAAAATAAATAATGGGTTATATTTTTGGGGTTATTGAAAACTCGTAATTATATAGTGTCCAAAACAATAGGATAATGTTACAAACAAATCCCTATAGTATAATCTAATTGATCATTTGTTTTCATATTCATCTGAAAAAAAAAGATAAGAAATCGTATCGGTATCACGAATTAACGAGTAACGACTAAAGCCCACATTGAACTCCGTAGTTGTTCAATATTTTAATTTTAAGCTTTTAAATAGATCTAAAAAAAGACAATTTCAAGATTTCTTTTAAAAACAGTTATATATCGTTATTTGAAATAAATAAAAAAATCCGGAGTTCAATGCGGACTGTAGAATATAATATTATAATACATACCATTCCCTCCCTTCCTTTATTGGTATTTGACAGTAGATTTGTGAAAAGTATTACAAGTATTATAAGTTAATTGAGGTGGCAACTAAAACATAAAATATCATTTTTAAACTTTATAATGAATTTCCGAAAATTTGGTAAAGTGGCACCGTGTCCAAATTCAATTGCCTTTTCAAAATCAGTTGTATCTAATATAAACAAACATTAAACGGTATAATATATGAATGACAATAAAGATAAACGTCATGTTATCGGAATCGTCCAATGTTACACTTATATTGGTGAAAATAACAAAAAAAAAAAAATTAAATGATTAATTAGGTACATGCATCGAAATGTAGTTGCCACAAATTTACAAGCGTCTACTCGTATAATGTAGTATGTAATTTGTCATATCTCATAACTCGTAACAATAATAATAATTAGGTAATAAATTATTATAAAATATTATATTATTATATTATTATATTATTATATTATTATTATTATTTATTATTATAAATTATTTGGCGTGAAAAGTAACACATATTATAATAATATACTGACAAGATAATATATTATCGTTACACTGCACACTACAAAAATATTAACAATTAAACCAAGAACCGTGACACTCATGTATAAAGAAATTCCAAAAGAAATGCATATCACATACATATATATTATAATCAGGGCTTCAAACCGAAATGATTTTTTTTGGTTAATGGTTTTAGTTCTTCTTTAATCTTTTTTGGTTTAAAAAACCAGTTAATATTGATCCTACATTTTATGGTTATTAAAAACTGGTTAATTTTTTTTTAAATGTTTTTTGAATAATATGAATAATAATATGTATCTACTATCTACTACTGTAAGAAAAAAAATACAACTACATATTATAAAATTAACTTTATTTTATAATTTTGATGTTTTTATATAATAAAATCATAAAGGCTAGAGATACCTATCTAGACTATGTCTAGTCTGCATGCATTAAATTATAAAACACTGTAACCAACTCATGCATGGCCTTAAATTATCAAATTATCGCATACTGAGTACTTAATCAGCATTAAAGTTGGAAAACTGTATAATGGTGGTGGAAAACCACCAAGGTTTATAGATTATAAGCCTTGAAAAACTACTAACATTAATCATATTAGAAACAGAGTGACCGACATATAAAGTATAAACAATTATGGTTATTATATTTATTTTTTATTTGTTCAAGAACGAAAAATAATTCTGGTTAAACATTTCGTTTTCGTTCTACAAAATAATTAATTGTGGTTTCTTTTTCGTTCATGTAAACTTTCTAATATAACCAGTTAATAACAAAACCAATTTTAACCAGTTTGAAGCCCTGATTATAATATAATATATAAATATATATAAAATCATAAATCAATAATTTTGGGTAGGGTGAAAGAAGAAGTATTTCGTATAATAATAATTGCGGTCTACGTCTATACGTTTGTCTTATAAATAAATCTATATTAAATATTTCGTTATCATACCAATGCCAAAAAATAAAAACCTAAGTTTGTATGTATCTTTAAAACTACGCCAATTTTTGTGGGGCCTTTGATCATATAATGTCGTCCTACTTTACCTCAAAAGCTGATATCTGATTTATACCGGACCATCCAACGATTTTTTTTCGATCGTAACGACTTTGTTTATATTAAGATATTTATAATTTATAATATTACCTAATGACTTTTGGTGAGACTATAATAAAACTATAAAAGTAAAATTATGATACGTTAAGACACCCCTTAGCAGGGACGGATCCAGACATATTTTTTTATAAATATATATTAATCAGGACCGTTCTAAAACGTTATCAACATTTGAGTGCCGAAATTAAGTAGATAGGTACGAGCTCAATAATATTAATCCAGGTGTTAATATAATCATCAGATAGAATTATTTTGTGTTAAATTTATTTAAGTTAATAGTAATAAAATAATGTATTGATGTTTGAGTACAACCCTTATATAATTGTATTGGTAAAAATATATGATTTTTGGCGATTAAATAGACACAAAATTAAAATAGATATAATAATATAAGATATTAATTGAGCAGAAATATAGGGAGAAATATTGTGCTGATGGGAACTCGCAAGCAGATTGGTTGGATGGCTTAAAAGTAACAACCACAATGTTCAAATACTTTTAATAATATAATAGTGTGATGTACAATGTCATGTAATAATATAATAATTTATTATGAGCATCTTTATATTAATAAATAATCTATAAACATTTAAAATTAAAATTATTTTAAAGTAGTATATTTGTATACATTTAACTAAGCAATACAACTACCTATAATACATTTTTTTATAATAGATTATTTAAAGTACATAATAATTAATTTAAAATTTAAAAGTTAAAAGAAATTAAATTTGACTATTGTTCTGTTATGAATGTTTATGATACTTATAATTTATAATACCTAATTTTTGACAGTTTTCTTTTCATAATTCAACTCTAAATAGATAAAATAAAATATATGGAAGTACCTAATAATATTGTTATCACATTTCTCCTTTACTAATGGCTCAATGATAAAATTGTTTATAACTCAGTGAAGCATTTGACTTAGATTTATGGTGTGGGGGAAATTAAAAAACTTCTACCATAGGGCATTAACCTTATTTATGAGTATTTTGAAATTTTATTTTTTATAAAGCTGTCTAACTTCACATAGCAGGGATGATTATTTACCCGAATTATACAACTCCAAATCCCCATATATCTCATCTACTCAATTGCAGGGGCGTATCCAGAAATTTATCAAGGGGGTGGGAGGGGGGGGGGGTGGTAATTAAAATGTATCCAACAGATATCATTCATACTTAATAACATACTTTTTAATTTATTCTTACAAACTTGTACCAATGACAACATTTATATACTAAAAAAAAACAACAATAATTTTATAGATCTTGTACGGCAAAAATAAAAATAAATTCGTACTAACAAAAATACACATTTAAAATAAAGAATAGAATAAGGTTACATACATTTGCATTGTACGCAATAGTACCTATATAATATGTCAATAAAATAATAATAAAAATATAATATTGAATTCAAATTTAAAGAATTAATTCTAGCTTTCTATTTTTACTTTTGGCAAACTGGTCAATGACTTCATCAGGCGTAATTTCAACATCATTATATACATTCAGCAGAGCTAATCCAACTAATCTCTCTTCACTCGTTCTATTTCTCAACCAGACTTTTAACCTTTTCGGGGTAGAGAAACTTCTCTCTGCCGATGACACTGCATAGGTAATACGACCAAAATCTTAATTAAAAAATTGCAATTTATATATTGTTTATATTATATTGAACTATAAATTACAAACCTGATATTTAGATTACGAGCATTTAATTTAAAATAATAAACCTGTACAATTTATATACCTACAAGCTAAACCTGTGCACTTCGTTGCCCGTTAAATGTACCAACTCTATATGACTCAAACTTTGTTCAATTCGTTATTTAATATTCGGTGTATGGTGTTTAAAATTAATCTTAACTTTTCTGTTGCCCGGAATAAAAATTCCAATTCGCAGCAGTATATTATCAGGTAGGCAATCTACCTGCGGTAGATCGCGGACCCCTAGCTTGTACGTAAGTGTATGATTTAACACTAAAGTATCAAAGTTATATCAAGTTTGTCGTATTCTACCTATGATGGATTAACATAATCAATTAATACAAAATCCTAACCTAATCTGTTGCGTCACTTTCGTATTTTTGACGTCCAAATTTTCTACTTTTCTGGTGGATTTTCCTAAAATTTTGTTTTATAATAACCTTCTCCGTGATATACTCTTTCGTTTAAAAAAAATCAAGATGATCTGATAAGTAGTTCCAGAGATGACCCTGTACAAATATTTTCATTTCACATTTATATAGTTAGAAGATGTATATAATATATTGACAAAAAATAATAATACAAATCAACAAAGGTGCCCGCAACCAATAGCAAGCAATATACAATACACTATTATTATTTTAATCCGCAACTTAACTTGTTGTTTTTGGTCATGTCGCCAGGTGTGCACTTAAAAGGCCATAAATCCGGAACCATTTATCGCATAACTTACAAACTTCACAGAAACCATCTACATATCAATCTTAATATGCCCTGAAATTTTTATCGAAATCAGTTAAGTGGATCTTGACTTATAAAATGTACACTTATTTATATATATAAGAATTATATATTTATATTATAATAAAAAATGTTTTTATATTTTATTTAGGTTAGTTTACTTTATCTAAATCTCGTGAGTCCTGATATTACAGCGGCGGATAAAACAGAATCTAGTGTCATGCTAAGGTGGTCTATAGGCCCAAAGACCGCATTTCCACTAGAACTAATTAGTAAGATTGAATATAAGTATGAATGGGATTCCAATCCTAAACATTGGCATGTAAGTACTTATGCATTTCATTTTCCAATAAAAATTATACTATGGTACTTAACATTTATTTTTTGCAATCTGTAAATATGAGTGACGTTTGTAATTCGTAATCAACTTCCAACAAAACCAATTCTTATTCGAATTGTCAAGAATGTGACACTAACTGTTATAATTGTAATGTAACTGATTTAAAATACCCTTTCACGTATTACAATATTTTTGTATGAATGTGCGTTCTTCAGTTGCTCCTGGAGAGTATACAATAAGGTCTCCTCCTGGTTGTATAACTTTGAAAATTAAGCCTTAAATTGAATTCAATTAAGTTTATTTGTAAATTATTATCTATACGGTTACACGTACCAAGGCTGCACAGTATGCTACCGAAGTCGTTTAAACTTAAACATTTAAATAATAAGTATTTTTTTGCAAATAATACAGTTTAATTAATATATAATAATAATAATTACCTATAGTACCTATAAGACCTCCACGAACTGATGTTGGAAGCTTCGAGTGTATTACGTCACCAGACGACAAATCCAAAAGAGACGTGTTTATTTATTGGCAAGATATTGAAGACAACGAAAAATGTGGTGACTCATTTGAGTATCTTGCTTACTATACTTCCACAACTACAGATAACAAAAGCATGTTAGTACTATTTTTCAATTTATTTCTTTCCTTAGGTTTATATTTTATTTTTTTACTGAATTAATTTCTGAATTGAAATTTTTTTCACAATATATATTATTCACCGCAGTAATAAAACATAAAAGAATTATACCAAGTTTGAAGGACTCAGTACCGACATTGGGTAAAATTTTACTGTGTATTCATCAATTAATAAAGAAAAATGAAATTTAAAAATGTTTAAATGAGTTTTAATGTTGACTGTTATTAGAACTTGACGAACCACTATTATTTACAAAAATAGGATTTTGATGAACGAGATGTATTTGAACTTTCGTGGGAAAATTCCAGTACTCAAAAATTATTAGCCACCAATCAAGTCAATGGTTATACTATATTTTGGTGTGAAAATGATCAAGTTTCCATCTCAATTCCATAGATACCGAGCTAATCATATTTACCCAGATGTTTTTTTTATTTTTCCAACAACTATAATCATAAAAAAAAACAATTTATAAATACCTATTGAAATGTATAAATTAAAACTCGGTGAATAAAATAATCTATGCTAATGTCTATATTTTTATTATTGAGTACTGTGCATAAGGGAAGAGGTAGGTATAAAAAACCTACCTTAAGTTGTATAAGCAACTTAAAAAAAATTTAAATATAAATATTAAAAAGGTAAGTACCTATATTAAATTATACTTATTAAAATTAACTTTTAAGCGGTCAATAACGTTGACTTTTGTTGCTTAATTAATAAGTAATTATGAAAATATATATAAAAAAAAATGGTTTTGTGAGGAGAAAACCACTACTAAAGTTAGCGTTATAGTTTTATAGGTAAGTACCTAATCATATTTTTACCATAAAAATGAGCGTAAAAATACGAAAACTTAAAATTATGTTTATATTTTGTGCTTAAACTTTGGTATCACAACCAGGGGGTCTATTCTCAAATCAATCGAGAAGGGTTTTATAGCGGATATATTTACAACTAATTCAAAAATCCGTATTTTCAGACAGTTTTTGATTGGCTTTTCGACCGTAGTATTCGATTTCTCGTTTTGACTACTATTTACCAATCGTAAACTTGTTTTCGACTAATAATACGTCATATGATAGGTACTATAAAGTATAATGTACAATACAATAATTTTATAATTTTGTTGGTGGTGTGGTATTTTTACAGTTGCTACCTTTAGGCCGGGTTGCATCAACGTTCTGTAACGACTTAAGGTGGGATCACACGGCGCGAGGAGTGTGGAGCGTGATATATACCACGCACAGTAAAACCATCGCGCCGTTAGATTGGATAAGACGCGCTGCACCAATTTTCCTCGTGTTTATTTATTTCGTTGGCCCTCGGCACGTACTCACGTAGATCTTTCGTCGAGCGCCACACTACTTACAGATCGGTAATATTATTAGAATGATAAGAATAACACATGATTTATTATGGTTTAATTTATTTGGTAACCACGGTTATCAATAATTTAATATTTATTTATGCAACACTTGCATAGTTTACACAATCATTAAAACCTTACAGGGCCGGTAAATTACAGAGCCGGTAATAAATGTACAGACTGTTGTTTATGCAACCCGGCCAAAGTATATAAAAACGATTTACCTAGAATATTTATAAAAGCTTTTACCTATTTAATATTTGTTATATTTTGTTGTTTGTTTTTTTCAAAGTCTTTAGGTACCTACTACCTAGTGTGTAAAATTATACGCTATATACCTATTAGCTATTGATGCAGTATTATTAATTTGTTTAATATTACCTATATTTTCAATAATTGTGCTTAGTAAAATTTAAAACTAATTAGGTAGATCCCTACTATAAAATAATAGGTAGGTAACGAGCATTTTTTACTTTTTTCTATTTTGGTGGTTCTTTTTAACAACAGATATAATATAATATTATATTATACTAATGAATTATGCTGTTTGAAATTAAAATAACTAATGTATTTATAGCACTATATAGCTATCAGCGTTTTAATAATATGCATCTAGTAATGATAGTTCCTTAAGAGGGCGCATTAGTGATCAAAATATGGCATAAAAACATAGTTTCGTAATTCAATTAATACGGCTTGTTGAAGCGGTATGCAGTAAAAATACCTATTATAAAATTTGTAGAAGAGAATTTTTTTAGTAATCGTATTTTTTCACTGGGGCGCAAAATTTCTAAATGCAGCACTGCTTATTTGTGTCTATAAGTTCTTACAATGTTTATAAGTAAACGATGGACTAAACTTGCCTTTTAGTAGCTCTGAATGTTTTTTCATAAATAATGTAACTGATTTCCCCTTAAACTTTTTTTGAGGATTCATAATTACTAATTATGAATGTACTCGATGTTGAATGTAGTGTAACTATTAATATTTAATACTATTAAAAATTTAAAACTAGCTACTAGCAATAAACTAATAAGTAAAAAATTGTAATTTAAAAATATAGCCGATAAAATATTTTATTTCATAGAATAACAATTGTTTTTAGTGATAAGTGAATCGATAATCGAAAAACCGAACGAAAAAAATATTTACGATTTACAATATTCGATCACTGTCTGAGAATACACTCGATAGAAAACCAGCAATCGAATAAACTTTTTGATCGAAAAGAGCTATTGGACCGATATTTTCGATTGATTTGAGAAAAGGCCCCCGGAGCTACAGTCCAGATTATTGCTTGCCGTAAAATTTATAACAGTTATCAATTTTTGTTTTACATAAGTAATGAATCATGATTATAGAGAATATGCAGAGTAGTAATTTCTGTATTTGGTGCGTATTCTATGTAATTAAATTAGTTTCCAAGATGTTGTTTCCAACATTATACAATTTCTAGAAATCTCTTTAGAGATTTTGAAGTGTTTTTTTGTTTGGGTCAGAATACTGTTGACGATGTTTTTCATTCACAACTTTTAATGACCCCACTGACATTCTGGTAATATTTACCGTACCAATGAACTGTAAGTGCAACTTCAGGTTGAAAATCTTGTTTGATTTCTTCAGCTATATTTTCCCTATACGTTCGTCTCATTCGACGGATTGTTTCTTTATTTAAGGCGATTTCAGAAGTATTAATTAAACCAATTGTTTCAGCTGTAGCAGCTAATATATATGTGGCATTACGATCACTAACTTTTGTACGATCGAGTGCTGACGTGACAGCTCGATTAATTATATTCCTCGGACGTTTTCTAGGACATTTTGGTAAAATATATTTTAGTTCTTCGTCACTATCACTTTTACTTTTCTCACTACTGCTACTATTACTCATACATAATACTGTATGTTTTTCGATTTCTAG
>NC_042493.1:13722397-13725114 GCF_005508785.2 Acyrthosiphon pisum
TTGTAGTTATATGAGCACTCTTTTTTATCGAAAAGTTGTCTTTTAAATGCAAATGTAAAAAGTGGCCAAGTATTTGTCTATTTGATGGCAGTTTAGATCCAGTTAAAGTTTCACTTGTGGTGCCAATCAAATAAATACCACGATTTTTCAAATTTATATAGGACATTATATTATGTACTGTACTAATATATTATATTCAAATATTTATTCAAATCAATTACAGTGTAAAATGTGCATACCAATAATTTAAGTCAATACGATTGAAATGTCTGCAATCTGCATGTGTGAATAAGTGAATAATTGATTGTCTTCAAAAAAAAAATAATGAATTTAACTTCACTTTAATAATAACAAACAAAATTTAACTCACTGGCATACGAATAGTAGTAGAATGATACGAGTATTAACAATTTAATAGTTAATATCAAATGCATGGGTAAATAATAATCAAGTTTAATAATAAAAATTTAGATAATCAGTTTTATCTTAAAAAGTTAAATCATATAGGTATAAAACTTTGAAACGCGTGAGCGACCTCGAAAAATGTGATTATCTAAATTATACTTTTACCACAGCTATTTAATAACATATAAATCAATATTATGAAGTAAGATATCAGAAAAACAATTTTATTTTTTTTAGCCTATAGAGTTGAGTGGCACCCTACTGTGTGTGCATAATACTAATTTATGTACCCGACCCGTCCAAAGATGTCCAACTAAATTGTACCTAAGTTATACAGATGTTACATAATATTATATTTATATTATTATTTTGAATACTTACATATTCATACGTAGGACTAATCTGTAAATTATTGGAATAAAGAAACATCTTAGGCGGTGGAGGTGTACCTGAATTGCCTATCTAATGCGCCGCGTTAACATTATTTTGTAATATTGCCTTTATTCTAATAATATGGTAAAAAAAATATAGTGAAGAATTTTATAAAGTACTAGAAAAAACCATTATTTTTACTTTTTAGTTTTTAACAATGTTATTAGTTTGGTGTAAGTAACAAAGATATATATATTTTTATGTGGTGCATTAAATATAAAACAGTTTGACTACTATAGTGTACGTGTTAAATGGTATAATAAATTATTATTTGTTTACGTAATAAAATGTATAATATGTATAATTCGCACCTCTGAAAGAATAGTGATACAAAAAAAAAAAAACGTTTTTCGAGTTACTATCATCAACATTTTCAGGATTTCGTTCTCTACATTTTAGTATTTTAAAATGTTTGATTCAAATATAATATTAAAGAGAGTATGATCTAAAATATCTTTATTTCTGCTTAAAATAAAATATAGATTCCAGCTGGAACATCGACACTTCTTAGTTGTGAGTTCATTCTAGCCAGAATAATGTCATATCTCAAATGTAACAATTTCACATGGGAATAATTATTTTAATTTTATTAATATGATAATATTGTTGTACATAATATTATAAGAATAACTAGTAGTGTTATCAATATTATAATCGTTAACTATTTATAGAATTCTATGATTAAATAAGTACTTATCAGTAATCGAATTCTATCCTAGTATTATTATAGTAAATCTATGAATAATAATAATAATAATAATAATTGTTATTGAATTTGTCATCCCGGTATAATATTTTTTAAAAAAAACGTATGATTTTCAAATGAATTTATGAAAACTAATGTAAATATAAGGACAAAAGGAACACAATCAAATTTTTGTTACAATATAAAGTTGAGATGTACAGAGACACCAAAGATTAAATAAAATAAAAAAGAGATCTTTTATCCCTCTGTAATAGAAACCATATTCCTAAGGTATATCATTAATTTTATAAAAAAATTGTAACTACCTATCTTCTTAATATTTGAGTTAAATATAATATGATTGTATAAATAAATATTATCTCAAAAGTACTACTTACCTAATATTTTTTTTAAACATTTTTTTTTTAGTTTTGAACACAACTAAATTAGTATTTAGTATACCTAAACCTTAGCAAGAGTAAAGTACAAAAGTAGTTAGGTAGGACAGGTAGGTAGGCCTACCTAAAATTTATCAAGTACCTAGTTAAAACATGAAATAATAACAAATATTTCATACCTGTTATTTTGTATTAAAATGTTATTGATCTTAAATGTTATAAAACTAGTTATACATTTGAATGTTTTAAACGTCATTATTATTAGAAATTTTATTTTATTTTATGTGGCGTAAATAAAAAAATATTATTTTTCCAAGCAGGAATAATTACATAATTCAAACTGAAATCAGATTTACAATAAAACAAAAGTGAATTAATGATACTTAAATTATTATTCTAATCATATAAAACTAAACTATACAATATTAAAAATAGAATAAGATTGAAACAGAAAAATTAATTAAAAATACTATTTATAATGACTAAATGACATTATAAAACATTAAAAGTCGATTTCCCAACATTTTGATATTTTTATTTGTTTCATTACTCTTTCAGGAGTGCGAATTATTTTCAAGTTTTCAATTAAAATTCACAATAATATAAGATTTAATTTTCACAAATTGTTCCATACGATCTATAGACAATTTTCTTTTAGAGTACAGTTATTTTATTATGGACCTGCATCATAGCTTTCCATGCATCGGTGACCGCTTACGAGATTGATGGTAAGGACATACGTGGATTAAATGTAAACTCTTGTGGAGGATTGCTTAAAAGTATTGAAGTATTCTTTG
>NC_042493.1:13725873-13727558 GCF_005508785.2 Acyrthosiphon pisum
TGGGAGTAATATGTGCTGAGGTGACACAAAATATAATATATAAGACCGCCATACGCGTCCCGTTGTCGTCGAGTATATTGATGATAACGCAGGTACGACGAGTGTGCGCGTGAAACGCCAGTCGTTGTGTGGACTAAGTTTTTGATTAATTGATTTATTTATGTTTGTTTCTGGATCTTAATAAATGTGTTTCCGACCTGAAAAATTATATATGTTTTGTTTGAGTAGCCACACAATTCTACGTACTCCTTAGATCTGATCTGTAACCGGTTGATTTATGGTCGTTGACGATTTAAGGTTTAAACGGTGAAGGTAGTCCTACGTTAATTGTATTCTTTCAATTTAATCTGTAACCAGGTTAATTCATGGTCGTTGAAGATTGAAAGTCTAAACAGTAAGGTAGCGATATCGACTTCTTGAGAGCCAAACTGTAACCGGTTAATTTATGGTATTTTGGTAACTCAAGTGTCGATAGAGGTATAGCACTGAAAAGTGCATATACGACAACGTAATAAATTATTATATTTGATGATATTTTATCTTTCTACACGAATAATGATTCTGATCGGGTATAGTATCAATTATATATTTTCATATTATACCTATGTTTTTGATATTGATTTAAAAAAAACTTATTTTCCCATTAGTATTTTAGTTTCTGAGCGGAGTTTCTTTTTTATATGACAATTTTCCATAAAATAAAATTTTCTAAATATATTGACTATTTTTGAGCTTTTTATTGGCATGTAAAAACGATTCATTTATTACATTTATTTATATTTAATTATTATAACAGTGTATACGTATTTGTGTAAGTTTACAAAACTAAATTAGTACCTACAGTAGTATTATAGAATGCTACAGAAATATAATATCATATAAACATTATTAAAAGCTAATACCTTACTCGATGACGAGGTGCACTTGTCACCTAATACACAATATACTGTACAGCAGAGCCAGAGTGGTTACCTACACTTTCCCCTTTTTATATTTTATAATTTATTTATATAATATGAAACGATTCTTTTTATGAGTAAAAATCATTAAAACTTCACACAGATTCAGATTTCTCACAAACAAACTTTCTAAAATTTAAAAAAAAAATTAGATATAAGGTAAACCTATATATTTTTTATGAGTGATAGTAATTCGAATTGTTATACATTGGATATTTAAACTTATACACAATTTTTTTTTATAAGTAATTTTTAGTTATGTTGAATGATTACTGATTAATAATAATTATCTAATTTACAACGACTCATTATATGTACTGGGACAGTGGGACACACTTTATATTATAAATAAAGCTATATTGTGTCATAATCGATGATTATTAATCACCCAACATCTATCCACTCACATACCCAACAAACGTTGTATCATTATAATATTATGTGTTGCTGGATAACCACCAGTAAAATATGAATCGATTGTCAACCTGCAAGGTTCAACGTCGTTTGAAATGTCTCATGTTTGGCAATCCGAATATACGTGACAATAGTGGAGCTAAGTAACTATATGTAACTAATTCACTAACTTGAGTCCATCGACGTAACGACGTCAAAAATCACACTCGTCGTAATCGTCACCTTCATTATAATATAGTTAAGATTGTTATTATTTTTTTTTTTATTAATAAAAGCCTCGGCATCTAGGGCCATTGGCTACTACAAATTTAT
>NC_042493.1:13728761-13733738 GCF_005508785.2 Acyrthosiphon pisum
GATCTATAGTTGGAAATTTAGGGTATAAATTGTGAAAAATACTTAGTATATTTCAAAATAACCAAGAAAAACAAAAAAAAAAATAATAAAGTTAAAATGGATTTAGTTTATTTAGTGTTTGACTAAATAGATATCATTTTTAGCTTTCTAAACACAAGTTAAGAAAACCTTAGTGAACATTTCAATCTACAGTTATTTGTTTTTGAGTTACAACAAAAAACTAAATTATATCAAATGTTGTCAACATTTAAACTTCAGACTCCCATTAATATTGTAGGGATTACACGAAACATTTTTATAATTCCAATAATACAACTTATGAGGAACCTTGCATTCAATTTTAAAATCTTAGTAATAATTATTAAAAAATATATGATTTTTCTTATATTTTAGAATAATTTGTAAATTTTGCGATTTTCACAAAATTTGTTAACATTATAACTTCAAAATAGTTTAAATAAAATAGTGGACAAGTGGGTGTCGCTCAGCTGTACAATAGGTTACTAGTGGCTCACTGTCATGGATGGAGTTAATTTTGAATTCAATAATATAATTTCATTGTGTAAGAAAAATGATTCTGAGCGAAGACAGTCAGTCAGTCTATGATCAATTAATAACTAATAAAAATATTTGGTGGTATTATTTTGAATAAAGTAATTTATATATAACCTATTTACGTAGAACCTTGTTTTAAATTTTCAATCCTTAGCTATAAAAGTTGAACATTTTTACACTTTTAACTACTTGCAAAATAATTTCTTAATTTTAAATTTGATATAAAAAAAATTGTGCCTATGTGTTTTAATATCATTAAACTGTTATAGTAAAAATATATCAGGAGCCCACGCTTTTTGACCCAACAAATACTATTTTTTTGACAATTATGGAAAAAAAAAATAAACAATCGGTTCAAAAAGAGTCAAAATGTATTGAACATTTAATGAAGTATAAGAAATAATAAAATAATCATATGATTTAAATTGAATGTATCTAAAGTTATTAATTTTTTAATTATAACAAAATAAGAAAATCTAACTGAGAAATCGAGTGAATATCCAATGTTGAAGAAATATGGACTTCAAACGCTCATAAAAAATTAAATTGAGTTTCTGTTGGAAATTTTTTTTTTTTAAGATTTTTGATACACGAAAACACTAATATAGACGAATAATACTTATTGTATTTTGGTTTTTCCCCATTATTTATAAAATTATTCGGAATTTTGCATTTTTACGCCTTTGAAAGCTATCTTCAATTTCCTATCAGAAAAGATATTTTTGTTTGAAATTAAATCATTTTTTTTTTAATATATTATATTATTATGATGTAGGTAAATAAAACAAAAAAAATAAAAAAAAAATTATTGTGAAATCAATATATTCATCATTTTGCTCATAATCTAAAAACATAATACATAAAATATTATATAAAAGTATATTGTTTGGCAAGATGTAACCAAAAGTTTATATTTTGTAAGGAAAGTGGTATGGATTTCTGTCTGGTTGTGCAGAGGATACACGAGATATGCGTACCAAGTACTTTTGGGGATTTCCCTATAGATTTCCACTTAATGAATTAAGCGCCAAGTTTATTAGGTATATATTTTATATAATTGCATATAATCAACGTGACCCGTTTAAAATTATAAAACTATATTAATGCCTATAGTACTTTCGTGGTACATGTGTTTACCTTAAGACGTTATTTCTTGTTCGTGTGCGTTTTCAAAGGTGTGTGTAGTGAACGTGAAAATATGTATAATCATGTATACGGTAAAGTCCAGGGATTGTAACCTTTATGTTTTTTACGGTTTCGGTTTCGGTTAGGTTTTTCAAAAAAAAATTCCTGAGATTTCGGTTATAATCTTAAATATTAACGGTTACGGTTATAACCGGTTGTAACCTGTTAACAAAAAATCTTTTTTAATTAAAATTGTAAGCGATTTTAGATCGTATAGCTACCGTATTTGATGTGTGCGCGTCTTTATGTTATTCTTTGGAACCTAATTCTCAAACCTATATTTTCTTTCTTAGTATCATTAGTAGGAAAACAGTCCTTAATGGCCATAAAAAAAATGTCCCAAAACATATGACTTAATACCTTAAAATTATGCTTTAATATCAAAAAAAATTTGTAGATACTATATATATTTAAATATTAAGTATAAGTAATTATAATTCCTAATAGTTAATCCTGTGAATAATATAAAAATAATATTTAATAATGTGGTATCCAATAATGGCATATTGGCTATTATAACCTACAACCGAGTAACCGGTAAAAGTAGGTACTTCTACAGTACCCAGATCTACTAGTTTAGCTCACCTTTCGTAATTCGTAGTCACAAATGATTAACTAGTAATTATGTCCTATAAGCATTGTTAATTAATATTTCTTATTTCATAATTCCACGAATGAATAGTGGACTACAGTCTGAACTTTACTATCGTCAATTGTCGGCGTTCATGTCTATTTTAGTGTTTTATTATGACCATAATAATTTAATTATTATATTATCGTGACACTACACGCTCCATATTGATACACACACACACTGTGCTATTAATGAACTTGATTCCATTATGCCCATTTAAATCAATGGTATAACTATGACGGGGAAAAAGAGACCATCTATTTTTAAAATATTTCTGACTTCCTCTTTCGTCAATAATTTCATTTAAATATTTTTGGATAATACTCGGTAATGCACAGCTAATAGGCAATAGCTATATCATAGTATACAAACTACAATAAATTATTATTAAATTATAAATTATACAGGTGATACTCTCCTTATGCATAACATAAAATATTCTAGGAAAAAATATAAATTAAGTAATAAGTAATATTGAAAACGTCGAACAAAATATAGTAAAATTTCTTTGAAAAATTTACTTATAAATAAAAAGTTATAACCGAAAAAACCGAAAAAAATTTAACATAAAAAATGAGGTTCGGGTTTTGATCAGGTTATTTAAATATTTGAAAAAATGGTTTTGGTTTAGGTTCCGGTTTACAATTAACACAAGGTTCCCGGTTCTATAACCGGTTATTTTCGGTCCGGTTAGAGTCCCTGCGGTAAACCTATAGGAAACCCAGACGTGTTTCTCGCATGGCATGGCAAATTGTAGTAAGTACCTATACTCTCTAGTAATGTTTAAAAATCATAATTTTTCGTACAAAATCTAACAAATGACTGTCACTATTTATCGTAGTCATCAAATAAGACAAACAAACAATAAAGTATAATATACTATAGTATATTATACCTACCTACCTAGTAAAATCTTTTTTTCAGAATTAAAATCAGGCAATCTAAACTAAATTTAATTTTTTCAAAACTTTAGGTCATATGAACTGAAATTTACAGTAGTAACGAGGTCCCTTATAAGTTGTGGCCACGATATACATAAATGCTGAATACTTAAACAATTTGTTCCCTAATGTTCTACGGCAGAAGCGATTGTTATGGTGTCGCCCACGGACTATGGTTATACAATAATACCTACTCCGGTTAATACTTAAGTATCTCAGTCAGTAAATAAATGCTGTGCGGTGCTGTCTCTGAGGGGTGTAACAGAGGGTCATGTGCTATATGTATATGTATTAAATGTTTGTTGGCGTGTGTAATTTATGAACACATGAACATGATGAATACACTATAGTCTATGAACAATATAACATCGCGTCGTCGCATTCGAATTCACACTTAGCGCACTTAAATTGAAATACAAATTTGTCACATACATTTGCTTATGATGCATTAATCGTTTTATTTAGTTGAAAAATAAAACAACAAGTCACTTATAAGAATAATTGACATAATAAATGGATAACATGGACACACAGTACATACTATACCCTAGGTGATTTAAATGTAAGTATGCGTTTATGTTTTTAAAACGTCACAATTAATAATAATATTTATATTATTATTGTTTTTATTATTATTATTTTTTTTTAAATTCATATTATAATTATAATATATTTCATCATATTTATATTTATTATGATAATGTATTTTTTTTTTTTAATTCTTGGTACAGCTTCAACTGCTAAGGTTATTAGCTTGCAACAGAAAATGAGATATTTAGTTACATAAGAATGTACAATAGTTTTAGATTCTGAACGAAGTGATGAATGTATTGATTTTACAATGATGTGTGTTTTTTTTTTTTTTTTTTTTTTTGTGTCTGACGACAACTTTTGGAGCAGTAAAAATGCTTCGATTTTCAAAAGTTGTACCTTTTCTGAAAGGAAAGTGAATCTAGTTGGTACTTTGGGGGGTCAAAAGTGAAAATTTCCCAATACTTTTCAAAAGCGGCAGGAAAAACCTTAAAAAAATAACGGAAAAACGCGAATTTTTACGCAAAACCAATTTTTGACAAAAACGAAAACTTAATTTTACTGTAACTCAAAAAATAATTATTGTAAGCACTTGAAATTTGCAACAGATGTTTATATTAGCGTTGTCTATACAGGGTTAAATTTTCAAAGTGTTTCGACTTTTTTTGAGCTATTTATAGACAAATGAAATTTTCAATTTTTCTAAGTATTTTTTTTTAAAATAACGATAAAAAATTTTTGGTTGGATAGAAAACTTTGAAAATTTAATACAAGGTTTCTTATAAGTTGTTCTCACAGTGATAAAAGTGATCCAAAATCGTTAGTCACAATTTTTTTTTATAAGTGCTTAAAGTTTAAATTTATACGAAATATGTCAAAATTGCGAAAATTTGCAAGTAATTTTGTGGTTGAAAAATCGTAAAATTTTTTTCTTTTATAACTAAGCTTTTAAAATTTGGTACAAGGTTCTCCATAAGTTTTTCTTTAAATATCTGTAAAAAAAACTCAACCGGACTAAGACAAAAAATTTTTAGGAGTGTTTGAAATTTAAATTTTTACAAAACCGCATTAAATAACGGGTTTAGCCTCAAACGATTTTTGATATTTGTTATTATTCAAAAAGTATGAGTC
>NC_042493.1:13733826-13737789 GCF_005508785.2 Acyrthosiphon pisum
ATTTTTTTTAAATTCATATTATAATTATAAATATATTTCATCATATTTATATTTATTATGATAATGTATTTTTTTTTTTTTTAATTCTTGGTACAGCTTCAACTGCTAAGGTTATTAGCTTGCAACAGAAAATGAGATATTTAGTTACATAAGAATGTACAATAGTTTCTTAAATTAGTTTTACATATAATTTAGTTTTGGTTACATATAGATTTACTAGCTCCTTAAATTAGGTTATACATATCAATTTGTTTTAGAAATGCGATGATTTTGTTGGTGTTGTCATGGGTTGGGTTGAGGGCTTCGAAGATGTTGCCGGGAATTTCAAGTCTTTTCCTGGTGTCTATATGGTTACGACATTGGACGAGAAGGTGCTTTACTATGAGAGGTTCTCTGCCGGTTTCACATATTGCAGGTTCTTCTCTGCGCATAAAATGTCCATGGGACATCTTTGAGTCACCAATACGTAGTCTGTTGATAACTACTTCATCTTTGCGATTTGATGTATGGGGTTTGGGCCAGTATACGGTGGTATTTTTTATTTCCCTTATTTTATTATTAGGTGTACTCCGCCATTTGGATTCCCATACATTGGTACAAAAGGTGTTCACATTCCTATGGATGTCAATGAGTGAGGAGTATGTGCGTATGTAACTATCGTTTCATGTTTCATAATATATGTGTAGGTACCTACATATTATGCTGAATTTAGACTTAAACTTGGCAATGAAACATTTTAACACAATTACCTAAATTATTAGATTTAGTAACTTTTATCATAATTTCATGATTTTGGATAGAAGAATAAATTTCCAAATTAGAATGTTTGTACATGATACCCACTAATTTTCAAATTCTTTAAACGACACATAGCCACATAGGTATATATTTCATACACAATAATAGGTACTTATATTGTTTTAAATCTTTATTGTGTAACGGTATAACGCACTGATATACAATAATAATTTGTGCCCACGTGTCACCGTAGGTGGCAGGAAGAGAAGAGGAGTGGAGTACGTAAACCGACGGCCGTCGTTAGCCGGTCGTCGATCTTGGGAACAATTGGTGGGAGGCCGGTAATATACATAGAATTAATAATATAATTAATTTCCGAAAATTTTATTGTGGGCAGAGGTGCTGGAGGTTTTGCACACTGACACGCGGCGCATTACCTATATACCCGATAATATAATATAAATTTAAGATTGATATACACGAATGCCCTTAACTAATCTTTAACTGAACGTTACAATACATTTTATTTAGAATATCCACACAATAGTTAGTCTGTTATAATAGCCAAGGCTGGGCATTAACGAGTTAAAAATTAAAATTAAGTTAAAACGTTAAGTTAATTTTAATTAAGTTCATTTACTCATTACTTTTTTTTCAAATTAACTTTTAACTTAATAAGTTACTTTTTTTCAAGATTAACGTGTTAACTTTAAGTTAATTTTATTCCAAAAATATCTAAATTAAGTTAATTTTCGTCCGAAGAATAACGCAAATTTTTTAATGTGTTTTACTTTGATGTATCATTTTAAATTTACCCAGTAATTTTCTTGGACGTAAAGAAAAACTATCTAATATAAACCATATAATATGACTGGATTTTTTTTTTTTGCAAATTAGCAAATTTTAACTTTACACTAAGTTAAGTTACTTTTTTTCAAAGTTAACTTTTAACTTAACGAGTTAACGAAAAAATATACGAGTAACTTTTAACTTAACTTAACTTAATTATTTTAAAATAACTTAACTTAACAAGTTAAAAAAAATCGTTAACTTGCCCAGCCTTGATAATAGCTACATTGCTACAATCAATGGTAATAATCGTTTTTCGTATACCTACAATGATTTTATATCATTGAATTAAAATTTAACATATCCATTACAGTGACCCACACGACACATAATGTTCAGCAAAGCAGTAACCATGGTATGTGCACATACCCACCTTTTATATGACTCTAATTTAAAAAATAAATGTTAAATAAAACTTTTTGTTTAATATTTCATGCATTTAAATATAATATATTTTACAAAAAAATAATATAAGTATTTATATATTTTAATTTTTTTTGTATTTGCCAAGGTGTGCAAACGATTTGAAACGATTTTGCCAGAGCGTTTGTATAAACTATACCTACTTATGAGTTATAACTAGGGAGGTAAATATATTTTTTAATGGATTCTGGTAAAGTTTTTTTTCTGAACATTTTGATAGTTAATTCATCAATTTTGGTTCTCTAGTTTAGGTTTATGGTCCTTTAAAGTTTAGTAAAATATGCATTAAGAGGACGTCCAGGACAGCATTTTCTGTCTCCGCTTTACAAATATACAACATAACAAAAACTGTTTTGCGTGGGACAACTTTTCTCGCATCATATTTTTTGTAGGACTACCAAATTTTCACAACATTTAAAGAAGAACTTGATCTGTGCAACAGCTTTCTCTTTTTTTTAAACTATCCTATGATTTTTTATAAGCAAATGAAAAAACCAAATGTTTAGAAGCAAATAACTTTTATTGTATTTATGTTGTATAAAATATGGACACGCTGTTGCATAGATAATTATCCATCCTATATGTTCAGACATTTTGGAGCTACTACTACAAACACAGAAAGATAAAAGTTGTCCCGCGAAAAACAGATTTTGTTATGTTGTACATTTGTAAGACGGAGACAACACATGCGGGTGTGACGTCCTCTTAATACTTTTAATTGAAATAATTGGTATAGGTTTAATTTACAATAGCTAAATAACTTTTTCTTTTAATAATACTAACTTTTATAACTTGAAATTTAAATCAAATATGCGTTCTCTTTATTGATAAGTATCGCATGCAAAGAATGAATTTAGCAGTTGAAATTCTTTAAGTATTATTTAATAATCGTGATTTAAAATAAACTATTTGCAAGATATTTAGATACATAGTCAATCTCAATATAGGTTTTTACCTAAATTAGGCATACTTTTAATCTGAGTTAATTATAGATTTCCAATATTATTTTAACAAGAATTAAATACCATTAGGTATTATCCTAGTCCTTAGGACGTAGCCCGTTTCACCCAAAGATGACCCTCTCCGTTTCACCCGGGTACCCGTTTCGCCCAAATTTTGTTTCTATATGATTCCCGTTTCATCCAGAGTAGTTTAGACCAATTTAAAATTAAGTTGGCAATGATTTTAGTATTTTAATATTTGCGTATCATTTAGCGTTATCCGGAAAACACCACCTGGAGGCGATACTCTTTAATTTCTAAAAAAAAATTTTTTTTCAAATATAATCAAATATAAATTTTAAAACGTTTAAACAACCATAAAATCTACTCGATAATTGATAAAAATTGTAATCTTATTTTTATTATTTATTCTAACTGCAGTGGTAAAAAAAATCGACGACAATATATTATCTATTATCTACATATATGATGTTTTGAGTATTGTAGAAGAAAAGTTTTTGATACACAAACAGAATGATAAAAACGTATTATTAAAAATCAAATTTACCTCACAATAAAAATGGACTTTTTCGCTATGAATTCATTAAAAGTATATGTAGTCATTTTAAAAATAAAGTGTAGGTATTAATAAATATATTTTGAGAAAATTTGATTTTTAGATTCTGAGTGGAACGATGAAATTATTAATGATGTGTGTTTTTTAATTTTTTAATTTTTTAATTTTTGAGTCTGTCATCACGGTTTGGGGCAGTAAAACTCCTTCGATTTTCTTTAACAGTATTATCTTGTTTGATGGGAAAGTGAATCTAGTTGGTGCATTCGGGAGGTCAAAATTTGAAATTTCCAATAGTTTTCAAAGTCGCCGTGAAAAACAAAAGAAAAATTAATGAAAAACGGGAATTTTTACGCAAAAGCTGTTTTCGAGAAAATCGACTTTGGGTTTTGGTGTAACATTAAAACAAATGATAGTAGATACATGCAATTTTCACTG
>NC_042493.1:13738016-13743543 GCF_005508785.2 Acyrthosiphon pisum
TACACTATTATATATCTATGATAGTATCACATGCTTTGACAATATCTAAGGGGTCTACTTTTGCAATGACAATTGTTTTCAAAAATTGATACCGAGCTACTTTTGTTTTGAGGTGAGTAGTTTTAATTTATCACTAAATTTGGTCTTATAGTCACTTGTACGGACCGAATACTTAAGAAATTATCAAGTACCTATGCCCTGACGCCGAAAATACTTCGTGTGAATTGTGTATATTTGCTGTAGTAAAACAAAAGAAAAATTAAGGAAAAACGGGAATTTTTACGCAAAATTGATTTTTAACAAAATCAATTTTGATTTTTGGTGTAACTTTAAAACGAACGACCGTAGTTAGGTGCATGAAATTTTTACTAGTTGTTTATATTTCCATTTTCTATGCATGATAAAATTTTCAAAATATTTTGATTTGTTATGAGCTGTTTACGGACATTTTCAGTTTCCAATTTCATTAGTTTTAGTTTCTGAGTGGAACGATAAATGTATTAATTTTTTTTTATTTTTTTTTGTGTCTGTCATCACCTTTTCATCATTGAATACAAATTTAATACTATCCATTATACAGTGATCCACTTGTAACTTACTGTACAGCAGAGCGACATCCCCTTACCCAACTTTTTTTTCTATGAATGTCAATTATTTGTTGAGTAAAAGTACTTGAAAATTTAATACATGGCTCCTACTATATTATTACAATGACATTTGAAAAATATTAAAAATCCTTGGTCACAATTTTTTTTTTATTAGCATTTAAAGTTTACAAATTGACAACATATGTAAAAATCACGAAAATTAGCAAATTATTTTGAGTTAAGAATTCGTAAAAGTTTTTCTTTTTAAATCTAAGATTTGAAAATGTATTACAAGATTCTACATAATATTGTCTACATTTATCAAAAAAAAAAAATGTCTACAAGGAAAGTCAAATAAATTTTTAAGAGCGTTTGAAATTCATATTTTAGTACAATATTTGATTTTCGCTCGATTTCTCATTTGACGATTTTCTTATTTTATTGTAATTAAAAAACCAATGACTGTAGATACTTAAAAGTTTCACCGAATGTTTATATTAGCATTTTCTATATACGATAAAATTTTGAAAATAATTTGACTCTTTTTGAGCTGTTTACCGACATGTTCTGTTTTCAATTTTTTTAGTTTTTTTTTTCTACAAATATCAATAAAATTTTGTTTGTTGGGTAAAAAAGCGAGAAAATTTAATGCAAGGCTCCTGATATATTGTTACAATAGCAGTTGAAAAATATTAAAAATACATATGCACAATTTTTTTTATAAGCATTTAAAGATCGAATTTTGACAAAATTTATCAAATTTAAGATTCAATAATTATTTTGTAGTTAAAAATTTACAAATTGGTCAACTTTTATACCTAAGGATTGAAAATTTAAAACAAGATTCCACGTAAGTAGTTAATTCTGTTACCAAAAAATCTAAAAGCACATAAGCTCAGTTTATTTTTATACTCGTTTTAAGTTCAAATTTGGACGAAATTACATATTAAAATACCTAGAATAACTATTTTAGTTATATATTATAACATAATATTAGTCGTGGGTACTTGAAACTTCTAAAGTATACTATTATATATCTATGATAGTACCACGATTTGTTGTTGATGTATAACGCGTTATAAGTACCTAATGGATATTGTGATATGATTAATTTGGAATTTATTATAGATACCTATTATTGGTCAATTTTTTTTTAATACCATAGATAAGTATAATAATATATCTTATACCTAGACTTACATACCATATCCGCTCAGAATCGTTTTTCTTATACAGTGATATTATATCATTGAATTCAAATTTAATACTATCCATTATACAATTACCCACAAATTATTTTCAAGCCAGGTATTAATTGTTTCCGAGGAGCGTGTAGCCAGTATATTAACTACATTATTTAAAATACCGCTAACTAAAATTAAGGTATCATCAGCAAAACTAATTATTTTAACGGATTCCATAGTTAATTGGTAAAAAGTTACTTAAACCGTTATCCACTCTAACTGCTTGATATCTTCCAACCAAAAAGGATGAGAATAGAATAAGTTCTTTACCGCGAACACCAGCATATTCAAGCTTACTGATTAAAATATTATGGTTTACCTACTCGAATGCTTTTTTTAGATCAAGAAAAACGCCCATTACTTTATTATTATTATCTAAACTTTAAATTGTTGATATTCTTGACTGAAAACCATATTGGTTTTTTGAAAAAAATGTATTTTTTATTAAATCGTATAAACGTTTTTTTTTAACATTTCTCAAATATTTTACTAATAGATAGTGAAAGTTAAATAGTTCTATAATTGTCGCAGATTTTCTTATCTTTGTTTTAAATAAAGGAACAATAATACATTTTTTAAAACAAACAGTAAAAACTCCAAGTTCAATAGCCTTATTAAATAATAAAGAAAGAGGTAAAGATATTTTTTTAGGCGATCTTTTTAAAAAATAATTTGTCATTCCATATTCATAATATGAACACACTCATCTTTTAATAAGCTTAAATAGTTCTCAACTTCATCAACTGAAATCGGATTTAGAAATAATGATTCATCTACGTGACAAATATATCCTATCTAATTTATGATAACTTTTTTTTAAAAATATTTTTTGATACATTCTCACAAACATTGGTAAAATGATCATTTAGAATAATATTACAAATTTCAAATTTATCTTCAACTATTTTATAATCATTTTTATAAAGCGAGGCAATCAGAATTTTAGGTTTATTTTTACTATCAATAATTTCATTTATAATACACCATTTAGATTTAGTACAGTAGACGCCGCTTATAAGACTCACGGATATAAGGTTCAGTCGCTTATTAGACTCAAAATCGTCTGGAACAGTCCAAGCGTATCCTAATACATTAAAAAAAAATCGGTTATAAGACTCAACACTTCCGCTATAAGACTCAAATTTCGTAAAACAAATAGTAGAAAATAAACTTTTTTGGTTATAATTTAGAAATAAATTGCTATTGAAAAATTAAATAATATTCATGTTGATTATTTCTAGTTTTTGTTGGTACCTTATAACGTATAATAATTTTTATCGCAGATAAAAGTTCACATTTACCGCAACGATTATCGTTATTCAAGCTGTCCATCACCGTGGTACTAATTTCAATATACAATACGAATACGAACAGTATATTTTCGGAATACCTATTGGAACAAAATAAAAAACAAACCAAAATTAAAAAAATTTTTCAAAAGTAATTTTTCAAAATAAATAATAAATAATATTTTTTTATTTATGTATAATTTTTATAATATTTTTATATGTAATTATAATTTTAATTTTTTTCTTATCAGGATTATTAAATTTATTCAATAATAAGTATGTAATATTATGTAATATGTGTTAAAGTATTAAAATTGAAGCAAAATATGTAATTAAATAAAATTTATAAATACATAATTAATTTTTTTTTCCCACTTCACCTATAAGATTCATTCGGTTATAAGACTCACTTTGTGCTCGCCCCAAAGTGAGTCTTATAAGCGGCGTCTACTGTATTAGAAATTACTTGTATGATTTAATTCTGATAGTGTAGTATACGTGCATTTTTCATAATAATAATTTAAGGTAGATTTCTGTATTTTGAGAATTCAGTAGCAAAATTTAGATCAAAAGGCCTCTTTTGTTTTTTTTGTACATTTTTTCTTATTTATAATTGAAACTAAGATACCCCTTGTTATCCATTTTTTTAGTTTAATAAATTTTCGGCAATTTTGTATTTTAACTTCATTTGTACAACTATTTATAGCAGTACCTACTAATTTTTTCACTGAACATAGTTAATGCATCATTAATAGACAGATTAAAAAAATGTTTATTCCAATCTTCGCTATTTAAGATTGAATTTAATCTGTTATAATTAATCTTTTTAATTGTAGTTTGATTAAAAGAAACATATTTAGATTTTTTTATTGTTTTTCAGAGAATTGACATCTGTTAAAATAGAAGTAAGTACTCAAGTACCATAATGATCAGTAATACTAATACGTATAATATAACTAGAGATAAGGTTATAATCTATATTTTTTTTAAATATGTGATCAATATTACTATTAGCATTGAGTACCTATAATTGAATATTGTTGTAAAACGATAATATTATACAAGTACCTAATTTTATTACTATTATTTTACCACACCACAATAATAAAATAATATTGTTAATTACTGGTAGCGCGCTCTATTGTCAGTGACATTGAACTAATCTAGCGTAGCATAAAATATCGAGCACTGTTTCTCTATACTATCTATACTCAATGCTATTAGATTATTAGAATCATTCTGGCTTCTAGTTATAACATTTATACTAGAGAAAAAAACATGTTTATTCATAATGTTGAGATAATTAGTTGCATTAGAATTATCGGACAAAATAGTAATATTAATATCACCATATTATATATAATGAAACATATTTTTGTTATTTATACTAAGAAAATTGTCGAGGGAATATAAAAAAAATCAACATTGTAACTTGGTGATCTGTATATTCCAGTAACCTGGTAGTTAATTTTATTAATTAAGATAATTATATCTAATGAGTTCAAAAAATCAATTGCATTATAGTTTATACTCGATATAGAAAAACAATATTTTACAAAAATGGATTTAAAGTTCGAATTTTGACAAAATTTATCTAATTTAAAATTTAATAATTATTTTGTAGTTAAAAATTTATAAAGTGTTCAACTTTTATAGATAAGAATTGAAATTTTAAAACAAGTTTCATTGTAAATAGGTTATATATAAATTACTTTGTTCACAATAATATCATTAAATATACTTAGTAATATCATACGCTATCTGACAGTCTTCGCTCAAAATCGTTTTTCTTATACAATAATATTATATCATTGAATTAAAATTTAACACCATCCATTACAGTGACCCACTTTTAACGTACTGTACAGCAGGAGCGACATCCACTTACCTACCTTTTTTTTATCTTTATTTTAAATTTTAAATATTCTTAAAATGTTGTTATTTTAATTATTAAAATAATAAGCTTCACCCTTAAACTTTAAAGTAAACATTGATAAGGCTTATCTATATAAGTAAATAAGTTAAATGACATTTTTCTTTATGGGGGGGGGGGGGGGGGGCGCCAATTTTTATTTTGCCAAGAGCCCCGTTATTGATCGGCCCGGCTCTGGTATGACATATCAATTTGTCTAAATATTGTCTTAAAACAATTTAAACATCATTTCAATCTACAAAATTATTTTGTTTATTTTGAAAGTCGAATACAAAGTCAAATAACAATAAAATATAAATTTGATATCTCAAAAACATTATTTTCTCGATTTTTCGTAATCGGTGATTTTACGCTAAGATTACGTCTTAAACACAGAAAAAAAATATTATGATTCTGCGTAAATACGTTTTGTCCATGTTGCGCCTGGATCAGAGAGAGAAAACAAAAAATGTTGCTCTGAAATAATAATTGATA
>NC_042493.1:13743998-13747850 GCF_005508785.2 Acyrthosiphon pisum
ACCTACTAGTATTATAGGTACTAGTATTCATATTACCTATGTGTTACCAAAATGCATATATTTTGAATATCTTTTTATAAGCATTTATTACTCAGTTGTACCTATCACCATTGATTTTATAATATATTCATACTTCATAGTATTTATAGTAAATTATAAAATCAATGCTATTGCCTATATACAGTCCTGTAAAAAATACTTTTAAAATACCTACTTGTAAATACTTGAATACATTTTTTTTTAAGTATTTAAGATACTACTCAAATACTTTTCAAATACTTTTGGTTTTTAAAGTGGGTTTCTAATTATCGTAGTATAAACACATAGGTAGTAGGTAATCTAATAGTTATCTAATAGTTTTAAAGGAAATATTGTTATTCAATATTCAATAACTTTTTTTAGAAATCTGGTTTTCACAAACCTTTGGGCTTCGGCTAACACAGAAATACAGAATATTAAATAAAATTATTATTCCATTATTGTAGTTGACAATAATATTTTTCCAACCAATTATTTCGAATAAAAATAAAATGTTCGAAATGAAAAACCTAAGTATTCAATACCAAAAAGTATTTAGTACAAAAAAAAAGTATTTAAAATACCATTCAAAATACTTCATGCTGAAAGTATTTAAAAAGTTATTCAATACTTAAAAAAGTATTTGAATACTTTTACTCAAATACTTTTACTTAAATACTTTACAGGACTGCCTATATATTATTATATATTAAATGAGATCCTGGGGATAGAAACATATCTATATGCTAAATGGTTGATAGACTTATATGGTCATCCTAGATCAGTGCTTATTTTCTTAGACTTTAAGTGTTTGTGGAAAAAGTTTAAATACTTGAATTTTAATACTATTATTAATATTTCTCAAAAGTATATTAAAACATTAATCTACTATGCATTTTAATAATTTATCTGTTTGAAAAAGTTCATGTAATTTTAGTATATACCTAATTTAGAAAAAACAATTAATAATTTTGATTAAGGGGACCTTGACAGTTTTCCATTAAATTTAAAGAGCTTCATGTCAAAAATATTTGAGAAATACTGTACTAGATTATACTGTAAAATATCTAAATATATATAACTATCTTTTCCGGTAAAAGATCATGTTTGTAGTGTTGCATTTCAATTTAAAAACTTTACATACATTTTTCTAACATAATTTGTAGTTACCTACTGAAGAAATATATAAATAATATTTTTGACAAAGGTTGGTTGCTCAATACACAGTCAAATATTAACCGTATCATAACGCATTATGTCAAAACAAGAATGATATTCACTTGCAAAAGAACAAAATTAGCAAGTTTCTAAAAACAAGAAAACACCAAAAAAAACTAAATAATTTTTCAAAATTAGTTTGAAGCTTATAAGATAACTATTATTGAATAATATTATAATATAAACAATATACCTAATCATATAATAATAAAGTTTTTATGAGCACTAGAAAATAATACTCTTTTCTAAAGAATCCAAAGAAGTGACTTAATTATATAGTGACTTTATTATTAATGATATTTTATAATTGATGTCTACTCGATATAAAATATTGCAAATGATCAAAATACAAATGTAATGTATAATTACAGGCTCCAATTTATTATGCCAACTTGATAAAAAAAAACTTTTTATTATTCAATGAATTTGTAAATACTAATTTCAATTTAAAAAAAAATAGCATTTTAATTTTTAATTTTTAAGACATTTTGCATTTAACAGTATGAAAAAACAGGCCTTCATAGGACAGGAAGCGCGCTCTGGTGACTATAGAACTGTGGTAATATTTTCAATCAAGAGTGTATACGTATAGGGGTCCGGAGTGACGACACCTTATCAATACATCTTGGTTATTATATAGTTCAATGGACGAGCGTCTCGGGAGCAAAATTGCGCAACCAATCAGAGGTGTTCACATTTCTTATCAATATTTGTTAAAATCACACTTCTTATTGTTGACAATGTGGTGATAGTATATTGATATTATTTTATTCTGTGATATAATCTTACAGGTGTTATACTTAATTATTAATATTATTATTAACAATTATTAATTACTTTTAATTATAATAATAATATGGAAGAGTTGGAAATTGGAACCGGTAACATGGAAGAGCTTAAGTGCTTAGTTTATAATAAATATTTTAGTTACAAAAGAACTTTAAAGCGACATTCAATTACATGTGGCTCTAAAGTATCAAAAATATTAATAGCGTGCAATGCCCTGATTTGTCGTGTCATAAATTATTCACCAACAAAAAAATGTTAGAATTTCATATAGAGTCAGACTATAGTGATATTACAAAATGAACAAAAAACGTTTGCAATTCTTCATGGTAAATGCGATTTACTAAATATTCTGTTTTACTATAAGACTAGATAGTATGTCACAATTCTATTTATATTACATTATATTATAAAATATATATCTTTAGATTTCAAAGAATGGAAATTAAAAACAGAAGAAGATAATTTATGTTTTTATGCCTTAAGTGCTCGTAAGACTGTCGGACAGAATAAAAACATTACATCCCTGGATTGTCATCGAACTGGTAATTTCCAAAGTAGATCAACAGGTGTCCGTAAAATAAAAAGTCAGGGCACAAACAAAATTGGATCTACATGTCCATCGTCAATGGTATGAATTTAAAATTTCTTAACCTTGACGTTTTGTTCTTTTTTACTCAATATTCTGTTTTAATACTCAGATAGTACTATAGTAGTAACAGAAGACGCATCTGTCAGTGTAGAGTTTTGTAGGCAATAATCCGCAGTGTTGCAATAATATTAATTTTATATACCACAATAATAATTTTATAGTAGGTACATAATAATCGCAAAAGTTCAAAATAATCAATTTATTCACTTGTTCATTTTTCAAAATATCCAGTAGTCGGTTTTTTGATTTATCGATTTTCCGACCGCTTTTCACGGACCCGCTTGGCTTTTGTGTCTGGGAAAAAATGTCGAAATATCGAAAAACGTCTAAGAGGTTTTTTGTTCGCATACCGTATTAGAAAAATATCCGGGAGTCGGTTTTTTGATTTATCGATTTTTAATTATTTATTATTATTATTAAAACGTAATAAAATACGGTATTCGTTAATCGTTACCTACATTGAAAATTTTTATTTAAATTACATTCACGTTACTTGTAAATTTATAATGACTAAATTACATAATGAAACATTAAAAATCGATTTCCCCACATTTTGATATTTTGATTTGTGTCATTATTCTTTCAGGGGTGCAAATTATTTTCAAGTTTTCAATTACAGTTCACATTAATATAAGATTCAGTTTTTACAAATTGTTCCATACGATCTATTGACAATTATTTTCCTGCAGAGTACAAGTTGAGTAAATTATATATTGATCCAACTCATCCGAGTTATGATTTAAATTGAAGAAGTTATATGTTCATAACAACTAATACAGTTTGCTTGATATTAATAGCAAAATAATATTAAATGTTTTTATCAAACATTTTTGAAAAATCCATTAAATCCAGAATCATAAACTTTTTGCAAGCCAACTCTTTCTTTTCTGATTACCAATTTGGTTTTCTGCAAGGCAGATCAGTAAATTATGCGCATTTCTTCGTTAATAAGTACATACATGAAAATCTTGATCTTAATAATAAAACTATGGGAATTTTTCTGGACGTCAAAAAGGCTTTTGATAGTTTAAACCACGATCTATTGCTTAACGAGCTACACTATTCTGGTATTAGAGGTATTGAAAATGATCTTATAACGTCATACCTTACTAATAGAATTCAATACGTTAAAATTAATGAAAAGTATAGCAATCCTATGTCATTGAATCACGGTGTAC
>NC_042493.1:13747966-13751670 GCF_005508785.2 Acyrthosiphon pisum
ATTTCCTACATATAAGATTGTATTTAGCAAATATTAGCAACACTCCCAGTCAGTGTTGCATCGGCTGAGAGAAGTTTTTCGACTCTACGCAGAGTTCAAACTTGGCTTCGATCAAGGATGGACGTGGATCGTTTAACAAGTTTATGCTTGTTAAACGTACATCAAAATATTAATATGTATGATAAAGTGGACGAAATAATAGAATTATTTTCTAAACAAAAAAAAAAAGAAGGCTGGAGTTTGTTGTATAAATATTTTATTAAATAAAACCAAATATAATGTGTAAATACAAGACATTATTTATTGACAAACTTACAGGTTCCAGGTTAGAATATTCTCTAAGTCCCCTTTGCAATTTAGTGATAGCTGAAAAAAATGCCCCCCCCCCCCATTTGTAAGTCTCTGGAGCCGCGCCTGTTACCTACTTAGCTTTTTTTCTAATTTTTAAATTAAGTCCAATAGTTCATTAGCCTTTAGACATTTAATATTATAGTGTTATTAGTGTTAAAATATTTAAATATATGTGTACATAGGTAGGTAGTTTATAATAAAACGTGCAATACATCATTACCTGTGTCAAGTGTATGGCTTTATGGATTATCAACACTGGATTACTAAAACAAGGTTTGTTTCATAGTATTTAAATTAGTAAAAAATAATTCTAAATTAGTATTTACTCTTCTTATGTTACAACACATAATATTAAGAAACAAATGACAAAGTGAAAGTGATTTGAAACTGTTACTCCAAAATCTAAATAGTTATAAAATATGTAAAGTAGTTAATAATTGCCACCAATCATAATATTGTGTTTTTGTTTCTTTGGTCCGTCATTAACTTAACTTAACTATAACAAATATTAAAATGCCAATACTTGCCTCTGTAAATGTACATTTTTAAATACTTAAAAATAATGTTACATTATATGATTTTAGGAATTATTAATTCAGCTAAGAGAAACATAGGTATTATCAGGATCCTTGTATCCTTCTATGTTTTTATTTAAAAATTAAAATGTAATATTACATACCTACATTGATAAAATAAGTAAATATCCTTATATATCACAAAAGAGTAATAGTATTATACAAATTACAATAATATACCAATTCTAGAAAATTCTAATTAAGAAACCGCTCAAAAATGCACACCTCAACAATTGAAGAAAACTGACTTGGTATTCATAGTTATCGTTTTTCCTTAAAGTTAATGTAGGTACTTTTCTTCATACACCAACTAAATAAACCCATTATTGTAAAATCTTTACATTTATTGCTCAACGGAGAAGTAAAACATGAATATCTATTGTGTGATTGTCAAAATAATAAAAAATAATCTCTTAAAAGAGAAATGATGTAACCCAAAACAAATATTATATAACTTTAGCAATACAGAAGTTTACAGCTGATCATAATAATTATGTTAATGTAAATAATTATATAAAAAAGTTATAAGTAATGAATACCTATACATTTATTAATTTCCTTGACATTTCTTTTCGTGATGGATTGAATTGTAATTGCTTGCTGTTAACTCTAGTATTCTTCTTTTTAGACCTGTAAATATTTAATTCATACAATATCAATTTTTGGATACTAATAATTTAGAAATCTAGGTATGTTTTCTATAAATAAAAATAGTATATTGAATTTCAATTCAAAATACAATTCTGATGATACCTTTATATAATTTAATGCCCTAGAAAACCACACGGTTATTTAGTTTTATTTTTAGATTCTGAGCGGAATGATTTCATAATTATGTGTCTTTTTGTTCTGTTTGTCATCAACATTTGGTGGAATGAAAATGCTTTGACTTTATAGTAACTCAAAAACAAATATCCGCATATACTTTAAATTATCATAAAATGATTGTATGACAAATTTCCATACAAGATAAAACTTTCAAAATATACCTATTGACTATTTTTGATTTTATAGGTATAGGCGTAAAATTCTTTATTGTTTTATACAAATATGTAATAAATGTATCGCTGTTGGGAAAAATTAAACCAATCTTTCGTAATACTAATAGGAAAATAAGTTTCTTTAAAAGCAGTATCAAGAAACATAGGTATCATAAAAATATATAATTGATAACATACCCGCTCAGAATCATTATTCGTAAAGATAGATACCTAAATCATCGAATTTAATAATTTCATCCAGTACACACTCGAAACCTACTATACCTACATCAGAGTAGTATCCATTTATAAAAATTAAAATCCGTAGAACTTTAATGTTTGTTTTTTAAATTAATACTTAATTATTTCTAAGCGTACATAATCCGAGAGAATTCTTAGTGTGGGAGGGGGGGTTAAACCAACATCCATTTTTATATATGTTTAAATTAAAAGCCGAAACCTTATTATTTATTAATTTATTATGTGGTTGTCTTAGTTAAAACATCCGTTTAATTTAGACCGAAAAAGTTCTAACTATGTGAAAATAAATATTAACAAGTTTAAAATTAAAAGCAATAATTTTAAATTTTAGTAATATTAAAAGTTATAAATATTAATTAGGTATACCTTTACAGGCGATTCGATTTTTTTAAATTTATGCTGCAGTATTCCTTCATTACACGGTGATTTATCAAAAGGTATTGTTAAATGCATTAGTTGTCCATGAGTACCTAAAAAAAACTCAATTAGGTACATTATACTAATCAACATAGTTTAGGTATAATGTAGTTGTTACAGTTTTACACCACAATTTTCACATACTTTTTGGATCGCCGCCCTCCCATTTCAAGCGTTGCTGGGTCCTCTCATTACGTATTAAAGAAAAGTATATTTCAAAACTTTTAAACACTCCTCCACAAGAGTTTACTTTTACTGCACTTATTTCCATATCATCAGCCCTAAAAGCGGTCACCGATGCATGGAAAACTATGATGCCGGTCCATAATAAAATAACTGCTTTTAAACAATTCCTGAAATGCACACGTATATTCATAATTATTCTTTATTACTCACTGAATAATAACTTAAAGGGTGGCATACGAATGGTAGATCCAATTATTTTTTAAAAATATATCATTGGACCTTGTCTACTTTTTACTTGACAAACGATTTGACATGATTATTTCTGATTTGAAATTAAACTAACAGAGGAACGATTCTGTTTAGCAACTTTTCGATTTATAAAATTTTTTTTCTTCAAAAATGTGTGTTTTTGGGTGCTTTGTAAGAAAGTAAAAAAAAAAAAGGCTGGACAAACTTTGTTTTGAAGTTATTGATGAAGAACTTCAAAAGCTACATTTTTTTCAGTTTGGAAAAAAACATTTAAAAAAATTCAATTCTAAGTATTTTGTTTCGCGTAACTAAAATAAATGAAGTTTTTCGAGTTTTTTATCAATAACTTCAAAACAAAGTTTATCCGGGTTTTTTTTTGACGTTCTTATAAAGTACCCTAAAATACACATTTTTGAAAAATCGATAGGTTTTTAAACCAGAATTATGCCGTGACAGATTTTATTATGTCAAACCGATTGGTGAGTGGAAGAAAGGAAGTTCGCATCCTACAAATATTATTAAGGTACTTACATCGTCTTCTTTAAAAATTTCGATTCTGTGTCAATTTTGTACGACCTTTAAAAATATAATGGATCAACTTTTTTGAATAACCTTTCTGGTATAGGATGACGTCTGATGTCTGACATGAGAACAGCAGATGTCTGGTCGTTACAAAAACAATATG
>NC_042493.1:13752246-13753706 GCF_005508785.2 Acyrthosiphon pisum
GAACATTGTTTAATCCTGATGTGATTCCAACAATACTATATCAAAATCCTCATAGTTTAGCACATTGCACATTACAAAATAAAACTTTAGGAACAACTCACTGTAAAAAGTAAATTATAAAAATAATCGCGTCGACTATCACAAGAACCGCGAACAATGTACGAACCTTGAGTTTTAAAATATATATATTTTCACATCTCCACGATATTGCGAAAACAAACCTATAAAAATAATCCGAATTAGATATCTGTTTTCGTGGAATACGAAAACAAGCTTATTCAAATTTGCACCTGCAATTTAATTGCCGATCATAAAAAGGGATGCTTTGGCAATAACCACGTCCAGCACCGATTTCCTTTCAAATATCCACCTCCTGGACTCTACCGTGTACGTTTGTATCCGTATAGATTTTATATAAATATAGGATAAGGTCTATAGTAAAATTAGAATTAGTACAGAGCTGCACTACGCACACGCTGATTTCTCGGGCAGTCGCTTGTCGCTCTGTCCTCAAATTTATATAATTTTTAAATACTTTGTTTATTTTAAATAAATTACTTATAACTATGCCATTGGCTATCTCTAATAGAGGGGGGGGGGGGTTGAAATTCTTATTCAAACAAAATATTTGTTAAATTTAGTGGTATAAATCAAGTTTAGTGCTCTCACGAATTTTTAAACTTTTTTTTTCGGAAAACTATGTATTTCAACATGTTGAGAACGGTGGTGCAAAAATGTATTGTCTGAAACTATTAGCAAATACTATAGATTAGAATACGGGAAGCTCGTAGATTTTGTAGGGGACACTGTAGTGCTACATATAGTAGGTTGCCCATATAATCCCCTTAATTTTTCTTTTTTAGACACTGATAACTAGGGTTAGGATGTTTATGATTTTGCATATTTTTTTTAGGTTGTCCAATAGCATCCATTCTTATACAGAAATATGTTTCATGGTATCTATATTCAAAATATCAAAATTTTATTTTGCATATAATTGCATATTTTACTATTTCTTTTTAAAAAATGCATAATTTGTGTTTTTTTCTGTTTTTAAGCGCATATTTGACGATTTTCGATGCAAAATGCTGAAAAACACCGTAATTTTATAAATTTTACTGAATCTTATATAAGTTTGATTATCTGTATTTCACATATTATCACTTATTTATTGTTGAGAAGTAAATATGTTTATACCTATATGGAGTAAAGGTAGGTACCTACTTAAATAGAATTTTCGATAAGCCTCGTCAATTGTCACAATCAAAACTTATCTTAAGACTGCGAGCCATTACAATTTTATCAGATATTTAACAGAACGTTTAATAATTTATAGTTAGTTTCCCTCTTGTCTACGACCGATGTAGAGTACCGTATATTGCACGTTTCGTATTTTGTCGTGAACGTATTTGATTTATTAAATCACTCAGTTATGCCTAAAGTTAAAAGCTCTTGTTCTA
>NC_042493.1:13754711-13757866 GCF_005508785.2 Acyrthosiphon pisum
CATTTCACGAAAAACTTAAGCCCCCAGTATTCTAAAAATAATCAAAATATTATTCATCAATGTATGTGTCCGCCGCGCCGGTCCGCGTCGTCGCGACGTCGCGTCGAACATACGATAACGATTATTACGTTAACGATTATTAGTAATGGCGAATCTGTAGTCTATTGTCTATACAGTGGACTGTAGTGTATCCCAATCCCACTGGAGTACTGGACGACGTTTGATCAGCCGTCAGCAATTGAGGAATATAATGAATACTAAGGAGAAATTAAGTAAATTTTTATTCGTCTCTAATTGTAATAAAGTAAGTAAATAATTGTAATAAAGTGGCTAGTACCTACCTCTAATATCATTAACGTTTATTAATCATAAGCAGTGATTGGACTTGAATGTTGAAAGTAGGTAGTGTAAAAAGTGTATTTATTATAATTGGAATTTTTTAGCATATTAATGAAAACCAAAGTGTTAAAAACAAATTTGAAGATATTGTTTCAGATCAATATGATCATGTTAAATTAAAAAGATCAAAAATAAATGATTATTTTAGCACTCAAGTAAGTAACAAAAAATACTTTTTGTTGTTTAAAATAAAAATCACATCATAATCATTATAACATGTTAACATAATGTATATTGTATATTTTATTAAAAAATTATATTTTTATTATAAATTTTATACAAAGCTAGTTGAATTTTTGTAAAGAATGTTATAATTACACTGTTTTTAATTTTATACATGGTACATTTTTAAAAATTATTTGTAAGCCACTAATTAAAAAAAAAAAAAAAAAATATGATATATACTTAAATATGATAGGTATTTTAACATAGTACATGTATCAACATTAAAAGACAATAGCATAGATTATTATTATAAAATTAAATATATTATATAAATATTTTTTGTCAATGTACGACGTACCTACTATGTTAAAATACCTATCATATTTAAGTGTATATCATAATTCATAATACTTTATTATTTTTAAATTAGTGGTTTATAAATAATTTTTAAAAATGTACTGTGTATAGAATTAAAAAAAGTGCACTAATAACATTGTTTACAAAACTGGATTACCGGGACAAAAGTTGAACAAGCTTTGTATAAAATCTGTACTTCAATATTTTTTTTTTATTTTAATAATAAAAAAATACCTAATACCTATACGGAAAAAATGCTTTAAATAATCATCATCAAAATTCAATCTTTCAAAATCTATAACAATTATTACCTATGTAACCCTTTAACATGCATAATGCATCTAATATACTAATTAGTTATTACTTATATTACTTATTTGTAGGAATTATCAATACCGTCCAGTTCAGGCAGTTCACATTTACCAACAAACAGTTAAAAAGAGGTAAATAATATGTACAATTTGAGACAATGCACTTATAACATTCTTTACAAATCTAGATTACCATGACAAAAGTTGAACAAGCTTTATATAAAATCTATACTTCAATATTTTTTTTATATTTTAATAATAAAAAAATTCCTAATACCTATATGGAAAAAATGCAGTAAATAATCATTATCAAGATTCAATCTTTCAAATTGTGGACAATGTTAAAAAGGCTGGTGTATATTCGATAATGTTTGATGAAACTACGGATATTTCATGCACCGAGCAACTTACTTTAGTATTGAGGTATGTGATAAATAATGAAATTCATGAAGATTTTGTGACATTTTTGGATGCTTACCAATCTATTAGACAAGAAGATAAATCAAATTCCGGGGAGTCAAAGCTTACTGGACATGCTCTTGGACATATTGTTATTGATGTTTTAACTAAAGATTTTGGGAATGCCTTAAAATTATGTGTTGGAATTGGTACTGATGGGTGTAGTGTGATGATATCGCAAGATTGTGGAGTGGTAACAGAAATTTTAAAACAGTGTACAAATGCTGTTCGTTGCCCTTGTTATAACCATGCATTAAACAACTCTTTGGCCCAGTCATCTAAAATAGTTACAGTAAGAAATACGATTGGAACATTAAAAGAAATAATTTCATTTTTTAATGCTTCAGCAAAAAGACATTTAGTTTTGAAAAATATCCTTGGCAAAACCTTAACTGGTTTGTGCCAGACCAGATGGATTGAGATGCATGATGGTATCTTGCAATTTAAATCAGCTCTCCCTAAGGTAATATTATATTCATACATTTATATGTATATTGGTTATTAATTATTTTTAATATGAATTTGTTTAGATTGTTGAAGCACTAACTGAAGTATCAATGTGGTCAGAAAGAATATCATCTAGCAAAGCTTCAATTTTGTTGTCAGCCATAAACAATAGTGAGTTTATTATATGTATATTAGCTATGGTTGATGTACTTAAACTAACAATGCCAATATCACGACTTTTGCAATCAACGTCATTGGACTTAGCAAATGCTTCTTCATCAATAGATGGGGTAAAAGAAATTTTAGAGGAAAAACGTAAAAATGTTGTTTCTGAATTTAAAGCAATTTTTTCAAATGCAAGTGACTTAGCTACAGTTATTGGATTTGACTTAAGAATGCCTAGAATAGTTGGGAAACAAATAAATCGTAGCAATTATCAAGCGAAAGATACTGAACAATATTATTTGCGAAGTATTTACATACCACTATTGGACACTGTGAAAACAGATATGACTTTGAGATTATCAACCAGTAATTTAGAAGCTTACGATTTACGTTTATTAATTCCTAAAACAATTGTAGTGTTAACTGACAAAGATTCCTGCGAGAAAAAAAATATAATAAAAAGAATTTTAAACGTAGCAACTAAATTTTCTAAATTATATGCAGAAGTTAAATTGATGACTCCTGATTTATTAGAAGGTATCTACTTAATAACAAATAACCAAACATAATCAATACCTATGCTTTTTTTAAATTTTTTTTTATCTCTAGGTGAAGTTATGTTATGGATCCATAAATGGAAGAAATGTACACCAGACCAACGACCGATTACAGCATTAGATGCCTTAACAAAATGTGATAATGAAATATTTCCTACTATAAGATTGTATTTGCAAATATTAGCAACACTCCCAGTCAGTGTTGCATCGGCTGAGAGAAGTTTTTCGACTCTACGCAGAGTTCAAACTTGGCTTCGATCAAGGATGGACGTGGATCGTTTAACAAGTTTATGCT
>NC_042493.1:13758788-13760238 GCF_005508785.2 Acyrthosiphon pisum
TTATTAATTTCTTTGACATTTCTTTTTGTGATGGATTGAATTGTAATTGCTTGCTGTTAACTCCAGTATTCTTCTTTTTAGACCTGTAAATATTTAATTCATACAATATCAATTTTTGGATACTAATAATTTAGATATCTAGGTATTTTTTCTATAAATAAAAATAGTATATTGAATTTAAATTCAAAATACAATTCTGATGGTACCTTTATATAATTTAATGCCCTAGAAAACCACACGGTTATTTAGTTTTATTTTTAGATTCTGAGCAGAGTGATTTCATAATTATGTGTTTTTTTGTTCTGTTTGTCATCAACATTTGGTGGAGTAAAAGTGCTTTGATTTTATAGTAACTCAAAAACAAATATCCTCATATACTTTAAATTATCATAAAATGTTTATATGACAAATTTCCATACAAGATAAAATTTTCAAAATATATTGACTATTTTTGATTTTATATAGGCGTAAAATTCTTTATTGTCTTATACAAATATTATGTAATAAATGCATCGTTGTTGGGAAAAATTAAGCTAACAGCCATGTATATATATGTTTAAATTAAAAGCCGAAACCATATTATTTATTTATTTATTTTGTGGTTGTTTAATGTCTTAGTAAAAACATCCGTTTAATTTAGACCGAAAAAGTTCTAACTATGTGAAAATAAATATTAACAAGTTTAAAATTAAAAGCAATAATTTTAAATTTTACTAATATTAAAAATTATAAATATTAATTAGGTATACCTTTATAGGTGATTCGATTTTTTGAAATTTATGCTGCAGTATTCCTTCATTACACGGCGATTCATCAACAGTTTTTATTAAATGCATTAGTTGTCCATGAGTACCTAAAAAAAACTCAATTAGGTACATTATACTAATCAACATAGTTTAGGTATAATGTAGTTGTTACAGTTTTACACCACAATTTTCACATACTTTTTGGATCGCCGCCCTCCCATTTCAAGCGTTGCTGGGTCCTCTCATTACGTATTAAAGAAAAGTATATTTCAAAACTTTTAAACACTCCTCCACAAGAGTTTACTTTTACTGCTTTTATTTCCATATCATCAGCAATAAAAGCGGTCGCCGATGCATAATGGAAAACTATGATGCCAGTCCATAATAAAATAACTGCTTTTAAACAATTCCTGAAATGCACACGTATATTCATAATTATTCTTTATTACTCACTGAATAATAACTTGATTTGAAATTAAACTAACAGAGGAACGATTCTGTTTTAGCAACTTTTCGATTTATAAAATTTTTTTTCTTCAAAAATGTGTGTTTTTGGGTGCTTTGTAAGGAAGTAAAAAAAAAAAAGGCTGGACAAACTTTGTTTTGAAGTTATTGATGAAGAACTTCAAAAGCTACATTTTTTTTTCAGTTTGGAAAAAAACATTTAAAAAAATTCAATTCTAAGTATTTTGTTTCGCGTAATT
>NC_042493.1:13760833-13765872 GCF_005508785.2 Acyrthosiphon pisum
ATTTTTCAATATCACCGTGAAAACAAAAGAAAAATTAAGGAAAAACCGGAATGTTTATTGAAATTTAACTGAATGTTTATATAAGCATTTTCTATACACCATAATATTTTCAAAATATTTTGACTTATTTTCAGCTGTTTGCAGGCATCTTCAGGTTACAATTTTTTTAGTTTAGGTTAAAAAAAAAATGTCTACAAACAAATCAAATTAAATTTTTATTAGCATTTGAAGTTCATATTTTTACATTATTCGATATTCATTTGATTTCTCATGTAGCGGTTTTATTATTTTATTGTTATTCAAAAACGAATAATTGTAGATACATGAACATTTTACTGAATGTTTAAATTTTTATTTTCTATACACCATAAAATTTTGAAAATATTTTGACTCATTTTTGAGTTGTTTACGGGCATTGTTAGTTTTCAATTTGTTTAGATTTTTTTTTTCTATAAATATCAATAAAATTTTATTTGTTGGGTAAAAATGTGTGAAAATTTAATGCAAGGCTCCTGGTATATTGTTACAATAGTAAAAATGTCATCAAGATCGGTCCAGTAGTTTCGGAGTTTATCACGAACAAACACGTGACACCAGATTTGTATATAATATATAAGAATTATAGGTACCGAAGTACGGATGATTTGGAATCAACAAAATAATATCCTCTTTGTGGTGTTGACTGTTGAGCAAAGATAATTAAATATTTATCAAGATAAAGATAAAGATAAATGAGTATAATAAATCTAAGATTTCAGTAAAATACTAAGATAAAGTTAATAGATAGGTAATAGCAATTTATCTAGATAAATAAAAAGATAATTTGTGTTTTCTATTCATAGACCATAGTGACTTACCTATAATTAAAAATATCAATTCAATACTTAAAAACTGTAATAACTCAAAAAAGAGGGAAGGAATGTATAAGATAATGATATAAATATAAATAAGACGCCTGTCAATAGTTATATTAGAATTACCTGATTTAAGCTATTACCTTCCTCCTGATCGTCGGAGGGCTCTTGAGGTCGTGATTCGAGAATATGATCAAATACACCGTACAGTAAGGTTGTAAGCAAATGATTTTACTGCGTGATACCAGCGATCAACATTTAACAGCGTTAAATACCTTTACAAAATTAATTGTAAAATAAAAAATTGCTTATCACTAAAATAAGAACATACAAAATAAGTTATAAAATTAATATATCATAAATAAAGCCTCTACACAGTGTTCAGCGAAAAAAAGTTACATAAAATAGAGTAAATCTTCCAAATGAGGTTTGCAGGAGTCCCGAGTGACTCTGCTGTAAAAGTAGCTAATTTCTGTGCCATTTGACAAGGGCCTGGAACCATTTGTGTATTCTATAAAAATATGTCCATTAAAATTATTAAAATATATGTTCAGTTTTTATGTTCTGATGTTCATCATTAAACAATTAATACTTACCGAATAATTGTAGCTCAAATGAGTCAATTTATACGTAAGTTTTTGAATTATCGTGGGTGTGAAATTGGAATAAGTAGTTTCATTGAGATTATCCCAGATTAACTGTAATGAGTTGGCGTAGCTGCATTGTTTGTTATTTTTTGAGATACCAAGTAGAAATCGTACCTGGTATTAGGTATGCATTCAAATGTTATTCCATATTTAAATTTAAAAATTAAAATAAATATTCATACATAATTATAGTTTTTCTAACATAAATATTTAATATGCTTAAGCTTCAATTTTATAGAAAAATGTATACGCATATCTTACCTATAAAATAATTTGAAAATATCCGCATAAATTAAGAAAAAAACAATTAGATTGATACTTAAATATACCTAATATAATAAATATTGTAATTACAATGTAAGTACAAGCCCTTAATAATGGTTTAAAAATTGATGTCAATATTAATTAGTCTATCATTGAGTAATGAATATGTTTAAGTATGGGTATATCTTAGGTTATTTCAGTAAAATAAGTATAAATATTTGTTATTAATTAGGTAAATACTTACATAGTTGGGTCAGTGACAGTATTATCAATAACTGTTCCAGGTGGTGGGTTTTGATATATATTAGGATTGTTTTAATTTTAATTATACGAATTATATATGGGGATACTTATGTTTTGATATAGATACCAACCTTTACCATATCATCTTCTATTTGATGGACATAAGATAACTGACCATCTTCCACACCATCTCTGTATATAACGATACTATTAGGGAGTGTGTTATTTTTGGATTTATATTTATTTAAAAAATAATATTTAAATTGTAATAGGTTAATAATATTGGTGATCAATAAGTTATTGTAGGTCAAGCAATTATTTTTTTTTTATAAAAAAGCATAGTTTATTTAAAAATTAAAGAGATTTGGGCCCCAACATCATCCGTGCAATATATTTTCCAAAAATATATTTGTGCTTTTTATTTTATCAAGAAAAGTGCAACACCCATTATTTTTATACTTAGGCACCGAACATAACGGTGCCACGGCGCTTGAGAATCCATCAAATTCATTTTTCCTCATAGTAGCACATTGCGCATTAAAATCATACATACTTTTTATACAGAAAATAAAATGAATGATATAGAAACAGGTAAGTAATATTATGTTTTATGCGTATAATTTTCATGAAAATAAATTAAAGTTGACATTTTTCTTGTCATTATAATCAAAACAAATTTCAATGAACAGCAAATATACAAAAATCATTACATAATTGCATAATTCTTGGTACTAAAAACATTGAAAACAATTTAATATCCACTATCAGCCAAAATAGGTTATAAATATGCTGTATTTCATAAATTCCTAATAATAATTATGTTTAAATGCATAAATCACTTATTAATACAGTGAGTACCGTTTAATGTGATCACATTGGTTTAGGGCATTTTGATTCTATTAACCAGTTGATGGGAGGTAATTAACGAAATATACTCAAGCGATCATTGGCCCATAACCAAAGACATCAAATTTGACAATAATCTAAATCCACTTGAAACGAGCAACAGATGGAGACTAAAAAACGCCGACTGGCAAATCTACTCAGAAACATTTAAAAATGAAATAAAAAATTTAACCAATTCAATAACTCTACATTCCGATATTAACGACGATATTGCCACATTCACCAAGCAATAATTAACTTACTCTGCTCACTCTGCAATAGGAAAAACTCAATACAAAGGGAAAAGAGCTCCCGTCCCTTGGTGGAACTCAGAATGCGACAATATAATAAAAGAAAAGAAGAAGGCATTTAAAAAATTTAAAAAAAATAATAATCCAGGTGACATAATAGCATTAAAACAAATACGAGCTAAGGCACGCAATATACTTAAAACTAGTAAAATAAACTCATGGTGAAAGTTCACTACATCTATTACATCACAGTCAAGCTCCAGAGAGTTGTGGACCAAAATAAAAAAATTCAAAGGTTCCACCACCCAACAAATTAAAATTCTAATTAATGACGACGATATAATTACAGAACCACTAAACATCTCAAATTTACTAGGCGAAAAATTTAAATTAAATAGCAGTAACGAGCAACTTAAAGACGATTTCATAACTATTAAAAACAAATACGAACAAAAGAACCCAATAATATACGAACCCGGCTTAGATATTAATAATGACTGTATTGCGCTTAACGATGTTTTTAACCTCGGCGAACTAAATAGCAGTTTGAATCTCAACAAAAGTAAAAGTTGCGGACCCGACGACATTCCTTTCGTTTTTATACAAAATTTACCATGTAAAGCAAAAGAAATACTCCTTAAAATATATAATAAATTATGGAAACAAGGATCCTTCCCGAACAACTGGAAACAAGCAATAGTCGTAAGTACCAATCCCGAAAGATAGCCAAGACCACCACACCCCAGAAGGAGACCGTTCCATATCATTACTCAAACGATGAGCAAAATAATAGAAAAAATGGTTAATAATAGACTCATATGGTACCTAGAAAAACATAAATTGCTGTCACCCCATCAACACGGCTTTTGAAAAAATAGATCCACTAACGATATTCTGGTCAGCTTGCACACCGACATCACCGACGCATTAGTAAACAAACAAAATGTAATACTTATCAGCCTGGATCTAAAAAAAGCATATGACACCGTTTGCAGACACCAAGTAGTAAAAATAATACAAAAACTGAACATCCTTGGAAACATGCTCAATTTCATAAACAATCACATAAACGATAGAACTTTTCAAGTAAAAATTAAAAAACGCTATCGGATCAATTCTCCAATCAAAATGGTGTAGTACAACGCTCATCGATTAGCGTAACACTATTCCTTATCACCATTAATGAAAAAACAACTCAAGTTCCTCCAAAACAATGATAAAACTTTTTGCTGACGATGCACTGATCTATTGTAAAGGAAAAAATGTAAGTTAAATTAAAAACCAAATACAACTCACATTCGACAAGGTAAGTAAATGGAGCCTCGAAACCGGTTTCTCTTTTTCTCCAAATAAAACAAAATGTATATTATTCACCCGTCAAAGAGAAATAATAAAACCAAAAATCAAATTCGAAAATACAACACTTGACTACAGCGACAACGTTAAAATTCTAGGCTTAACATTTGATAAAAAAACTTAACTGGTGCCAACACATTAGACAGCTAAAAATTCGCACCCAAAAACCCATGAAAATATTAAAAACATTATCTCACACTGAATGGGGAGCCGATTCAGACAGCCTAATAAAAATATACAAGGCCATAACTAGATCTAAAATTGATTACGGTTCAATAGTTTACGGCGCTGTCAATCACAGAACAATTAAAATGTTAAATACAATCCAAAACAGTGTTATTCGTCTGTCTTTAGATGCGTTTAAAAGTAGCTCAGTCACAAGCATTATTTGTATAGCTGGCGAACTACCTCTCTCACTAAGGCGAAAACTACTCGAAACAAAATATATGTATAATTTATACAGCCAAACATCAAGAAAATCCTGTGTACAATAAAATCATCAAAAAATCCAACCAGGTACAGCCGGCAAATAAATCACA
>NC_042493.1:13765972-13766723 GCF_005508785.2 Acyrthosiphon pisum
GATCGTTCGATCACCCCCCATTTAATCATCTTGTCAATTTCTTTTTGTACTGCGGGACGACGAGAGAAGGGTACAGGGTATTGTTTAATTTTATAGGGGTCATGAGGTTTGATATTAAATTTATAAGAGAAAAAGGTGTGAAGGCCGGGTTTGTCTTTAAAAATGTGATCATACTTTTGAAGGAGGGAGGTCATTAATTGGTGTTGAGAATCATTAAGGGGAATTTCATTAAGGGCAATATTTTTTTCTGTTTTGAATGGGTATGTTTGATTTATTAAGTGAGAGGGACGTTCGTACATAGTGAAGGGATCATTCGTGACAATAATATTTTTCAACGAATTAACAAAGCTATTTGGATCATTATCTTGAATTAATTTAAAGGGGATGTTATCTTTGATAGAGGGGAGGGAGATTTCCTTGCTATTGTAGTCTATGGTCACCCCGTTTTCAAGTAACCAGTCGGTACCTAAAATTAAGGGTGTGGACAATTGGGGAACAATTAAAAATATACCGTGTGTTTTATAATTTTGAACATAAAAATTTAAATAGATTTGGGATTTTATTTTGACAGTTTTGTGACTGAGTGCCGTGGTCAAGAGAACGCCGGTGAGGGGAAAGAGGGGAATTGTATTTGGGTCAGAATCTTGATTTAATATTTTAAAAAGGTCCTCAGAGATAGCAGAGACAGTTGCGCCAGAATCTAATAGAGCATTCTGGGATTTATTAAAGAGGGTGATGGGAATTTTCGGGA
>NC_042493.1:13766773-13771288 GCF_005508785.2 Acyrthosiphon pisum
GGTTTTCAAATCCTTGTAAATTGGTGGTATATCGGATCTAATAATGGAAGTAGAGAAATTAGATCTCTTCTTTTTCTGAATCAATAGATAATGGCCCATTGTATGTCTGTGGAAGCCTTATGTTGGATACTCCACTTGTTAAATCAGCTCTATTTTCTGGTTCTTATTGCTCCTTTTCTTAGATCTAAAATGCGAAATGGAGCTTCTTTATTTAATGTATACTTAAATTGAATGATGCCAAATGTTTTGTCATATCTTATCCATGTCATTTTTAACCAATTTATCTTTTCTTTATCAGTATCAAGAGCCCGTTTTACTAATGGTCCAGATAATAACGAAGAAAATGATTTGAAATCTATTTGTTCCATTTCTATTACTTTCAACGGTATTTTTCCTCGTACATTTCTGACAAAATTATACCAATCATTTGGTATTGATATTGTTGACTCTGATTGTTTTTTACAACGTTCGATTCTGGAATGATCACTATCGCATTCTAGATGTGTGTGTCCTGGCACCAAAAATTTCTGATCTACAATTTGAAGAGAAGGATGATTTTGAAGAGCAAACATAAACATTAATGCAACGTTTATATTACGATTTTGACCGGAACAAGTGTCCGAATAAGTAATAAGGTGAGTGATATTGTCATCAATTTTGCCTTGAATAAATTTGTATAAAATAGATGCTACTTCAATTGATCCTCTTCCTGCTATGGCTTCATGCCACATATAACAGTAAGATTCATTTTTACTCAAGTCTCTAATGGTTTCATTATATGTCCAGAGTTGACGTTTGTAAAAAACAATATTGGTTTTTAAGTCAGGAGTAGGGAAACACTGTTGTAAGTCAAAAACAATAACTTTTAAAGATGGAGTAGTAGTCAATAATACTTTGTCTTCTTTTTTTGAATTGTAGGCCAATTCAACCATGTTAATATGGTCTTGGTTCTTCTGATTTAAAATTTGTAATTCTTCATCAAATACATGTTTTGATTTTATTTTAAACTCATCACAAGTCTTACAAGTATCAACATATAGAAGTTTGAATTTCAAACCAGTTTCTGAAAAAACTGTTCTATACAACCAATATGATGATTCATCTTTAAATCCATGTTGATGGCAATAATCTTTATACAAATCGTACATTTTACTAATGTTTAATGAAGAAGAAAGATATAGACGACTAGTTCTTTTTCTGGCATAGTGGCTTTCTTGAAGGGGAAAACTTTTTATATGATTTAATATTCTTGTTCTAATGTCTATGTTAAAATTATGAGGTTTTTGGGCCCCTTTTCCTGTCGTAGATGAAATTCCAGTAGCCGAAGACCTTTTTTTAAGTATCATGACATCAACTTTACCTCTACTAATACCATATGTATTTTGAAACATTTTTTTTACAGATTTCTTGTCGAATTCCGTTAAGATTTAAATAGTATTTAACAGTTATCTGTCTATTGTGTGTTTTTTCAGGTTCTTCTCTACGAAAGATTGTTGTTGCTCTTTTTTTATCCATAATTTGTATGCCATCCATGATAACTTGGTCTTGAGCAACTGAATTACCCAATAAATAAAAATCCTTAAATATTTGTTTTTGAGTTTCTTCAGAACATACTACATTACATTTTTGTTTACAGCACATGCCGTTTAAACAGGAAAACAGTTTTTTAGACATCTTTTTTCCTTTTCTATTTTCATAGTCTAATCCTAATTTTTTACGTTTATCCATATAAGTTCTTTTACCATTTTTGAATCGCTTCTTTTGAGTAGAACAAACTTCATTATCATTATCAGAATCACTTGATATATTTTCATAGCTTTCCAATAATAGAGAAAGACCATCAGAAATATTATTTTGAACTAAATTATTCTCAATATTCTGGTTTGAACAGGTAGATAAATTTTCATATTCAATGACAGATGTATGACCATCATTGAAAGGTACATAATCTGAATCGCCATCAGAATCGTCCACAGAAGAAATAGATACACTCTTGTCATCTTAAAATATAATAAAAATATAGCGTACATCATCATCAGCTTCAACATTTTCTACTGGTTGTAAATCACAATATTGAACATTATCTAAATAAAGACAATAATAATAAGATTTAAAAACATGATTTAAAGTATCGGTTTTTAATATATAGATAGGTATACAAATTATTATCTAGGTACATTAGATACATACATGGACATAATAATTTGTACTTATTGAAAGACAAAACATAGACATGTATTAATATTATTTAATATAGGCACTTTTAAAATACTTTTTAGTGCTTAGTTATGCATAGATAAATTTAGAATTCTAGATTAGTTTACCTGTATTTAAATTGAATAGGTTCCTATTATTGTGAACATCTGCTTCAGGACTTTTTACTGGTTGTAAATCACAATACTGAGCATTATCTAAATTAAGACAATGATACGATTTAAAAAATACATAACTATAGCTATATTATAATCAAAGTTTTATTAACCTGAATGAAGAAATAATGGTAAATTGTCACTGTTAAATACATCATTCATAGGGTATCCCTGTTCATAATCTGTAAATTAAGTTATGAATTAAGATGTCATGTGTATTACCTAATATTATATTATCATATAATAATATTATTATGTATAATATTAGGTAATACACATGACATCTTTATCAATGTGTCTCTGCCCTTACCTTGATCTGAAAGTGGAGTTTCATATTCATTTTGTCGTACTCTAGTAGTTTTATCTTTATTCTTGAAATTCTTGTTAGTTACTATCACATTATTTTCAATCAAAATATTAAGTATAGTTAATATTTTTAGCATTACAATAATATTGTGCTATTAGGTACTTACCATGATGAATATTTTTATTATCTTCCGTATAAGACAACTTTTTGGCTAAATTTAAAAGCTTTAGCGCTCGTGACATTTCAAATATTTAAAAAAAAGTCATAGGAATATTAAAAAATAACAATGTTATAATACAGAATATCTAGTAGGCAACAGCAATTTTATGCTTTTTAATATTATACAGTACATTCGAGGTTAAGTTTTTTTTTTAATCTTTACGATACTTAGTAACAAGACACAAATCATATCATAATGAAAATAATAAAACTAATAATATTACATTATTATAGAGTATCGTTATCGGCTATCAAAATGCATTTTGTTTACTGTTATGAATATCACATGATATCTGCTATTTATAGAAATTATCATGTTTTGACACATAATAATATTTGTGGCAAAACCTGATAAATGATTTATCATATTTTGCCACAATCAAATTCTGTGTTCCGTGTAGATAGTCAATTTGTATAATGCTTATAAAAATAAAACTAATTGTCCCACTGATATCATATTTTTCCACAACAAAATAATGACCTATTACTTTCACATACCGTAAAAACCCCGAAATCGATATTTTGGCAGATATCAGCTTCTGCCTCTTCAGTGCATATTTAATTGTATGGAAATCTATAATTTTTTTTGTTGTGATGTTATAAGTCGTTAATTAAATTATTAAAAAAGATTTCATAATAAATACAAAAAATTGTTGTTTAATAAATTATAATAAAACATAAACGTGTGAACATACGAAATTAAAATAAAAACCTATACCTAATTTCCCTTTCCCATTCCAAAATTATACACCCCTAATAATGCCATAATGTCTTTACAATTATTTTATCTGATAGGATATTATTTAACATGGTCAAAAATTCATGGATATCATTTGATAGTAATCAATATATGCAGAATAATGTTAAAGATTATTGAAGATATTCATTTTTAATCTAATAATATTTGCTTCACTAATATCAAATTCAAAAAACTGTATACATAAATATTTTTTTATACACAACAATTATTCTGTCGTTTTGATTCCTTTTTATTTTAGTAAAATAAGCATTATAATCACGGATAGATATATTTCAACAATTAACGTCACGCCAAGTTTTGGTTAAAATTATTATATCTAAAAGCATATTTTTTTTATCATTCTCTAAGAAAAGTAGTAGATCATCTAATTTAGTATTTACTCTTCTTATGTTACAACACATAATATTAAGAAACAAAGGACTATTAATTTTATGACTGTACATAATGTCTGAGAAAGAAAGAACCAAAATAATTAGTTGTATAATTAGAAAAAGTTGAGGTAATAAAAAGTGAAAGCGATTTGCAAATGTTACTTCAAAATCTAAATAGTTATAAAATATGTAAAGTAGTTAATAATTGCCACCAATCAAAATATTGTGTTTTTGTTTCTTTGGTCCGTCATTAACTTCTCTAAGAATTGTAAGATGTTCTAACTGTGCACAAGGAAGAAGAAAACTGCAAAAAGTAAAAGTGCAGAAATATGTTTCCTTAATTATTAATTGTACATTATACATAATAATACCAGAATGTGTAAGTGAAATATGACATAGACTCATAGACTAGCTAATTTCGTTAAATCATTTTTTTTTTCAATATTGATATTCTAATTTTAAAACTATCTATTTATAATAAACAATCAG
>NC_042493.1:13772707-13779107 GCF_005508785.2 Acyrthosiphon pisum
TGAATTGTAATTGCTTGCTGTTAACTCCAGTATTCTTCTTTTTAGACCTGTAAATATTTAATTCATACAATATCAATTTTTGGATACTAATAATTTATATATCTAGGTATGTTTTCTATAAGGAAAAATAGTATATTGAATTTCAATTCAAAATACAATTCTGATGGTACCTTAATATAATTTAATGCCCTAGAAAACCACACAGTTATTTAGTTTTATTTTTAGATTCTGAGATGTCTTTTTGTTCTGTTTGTCATCAACATTTGGTGGAGTAAAAATGCTTTGACTTTATAGTGACTCAAAAACAAATATCCTCATATACTTTAAATTATCATAAAATGTTTATATGACAAATTTCCATACAAGAGAAAATTTTCAAAATATATTGACTATTTTTGATTTTATATAGGCGTAAAATTCTTTATTGTTTTATACAAATATGTAATAAATGCATCGTTGTTGGGAAAAATTAAACCAATCTTTCGTAATACTAATGAGAAAATAAGTTTCTTTGAAAGCAGTATCAAAAAACATAGGCATCATAAAAATATATAATTGATAACATACCTACCCGAATCATTATTCGTAAAGATACCTAGATACCTAAATCATCGAATTTAATAATTTATCACATCCAGTACACACTCGAAACCTACTATACCTATAACAGAGTTGTACCCATTTATAAAAATTAAAATCCGTAGAACTTTAATGTTTGTTTTTTAAATAAATACTTAATTATTAAGTGTACATAATCCGAGAGAATTATTAGTGTGTAGGGGGGGGGGGGGGGGGGGTTAAACAAACAGCCATGTATAAATATGATTAAATTAAAAGCCGAAACTATATTATTTATTTATTTTGTGGTTAATGTCTTAGTAAAAACATACGTTTAATTCAGAGGAAAAAAGTTCTAACTATGTGAAAAAAAATATTAACAAGTTTAAAATTAAAAGCAATAATTTTAAATTTTACTAATATTAAAAATTATAATATTAATTAGGTATACCTTTACAGGCGATTCAATTTTTTGAAATGCATGCTGTATTCCTTCATTACACGGCGAACGATCATAAGTTATTGTAAATTGTTTTTGTGGTCCATAAGTAGCTAAAAAATACTCAATTTGGTACATTATAATAATCAACATGGTTTAGGTATAATATAGTTGTTACAGTTTTACACCACAATTTTCACATACCATTTGGAGTGAAGTAGACCCAATCAAAGATATGCTGGTTCCCCCAATAACGTATTAAAGCATATTGTACTGTAATATTTTTAAACATGCCTCCACAAGAGTTTACTGTTACTGCACTTATTTCCATATCATCAACCACAATAGCGGTCACCGATGCATGGAAAACTATGATGCCGGTCCATAATAAAATAACTGCTTTTAAAAAATTCCTGAAATACACACGTATATTCATAAATATTCTTTATTACCCACTGAATAATAACTTAAAGGGTATGGCATACGAAGAACTTCAAAAGCTACATTTTTTTCAGTTTGGAAAAAAAATTTAAAAAAATTCAATACTAAGTATTTTGTTTCGCGTAACTAAAATAAATTAAGTTTTTCATCATTAACTTCAAAACAAAGTTTGTCCGGGCTCTTTTTTTACGTTCTTATAAAGTACCTTAAAATACACATTTTTGAAAAATCGATAGGTTTTTAAACCAGAATTATGCCCTGACAGATTTTATTATGTCAAACAGATTGATGAGTGGAAGAAAGGAAGTTAGCATCCTACATATATTATCAAGGTACTTACATCGTCTTCTTTAAAAATTTCGATTCTGTGTCAATTTTGTACAACCTTTAAAAAAATAATAGATCAACTTTTTTGAATAACCTTTCTGGTACAGGATGACGTCTGATGTCTGACATGAGAACAGCAGATGTGTGGTCGTTACAAAAACAATATATAATATGGCGTCTTTTCTCTCGACGCATACACATACACACACAAACAAACACACGCACACATACGTTGAAGGACAGTGGTACCAACATAACGTCCCTCTTTAAAAAAAAAAAATTAATTATTGACACAAAACACGAACTATGATTATAATCATAGTTCGTGGTTTACAGTTTCTCGTTTATCTACAAACGTAATATACCAAGAATACCAAGAATCAGTAACCGGGGTTATATTATGTAACCATGATTGCAAATAATTGTAAAATGTTATTATCATACTTTAAATATGATACTGCTGTTGCAGGCTTGACGTTATTCCCTCGGTACTGTGAGTTGGGACGAGCTGATTGGAGGGTTCAAATCATGTGACCTTTGTACTTATTACTTAAAAGTTATTGTGGATTATGTCTATTATGACCGTTTGTATCATTAAATTGAGATATCATTTTGTTTTGACTTCTGGTCTTTATTGTTGGGTATTATTTATTACTTTTGATTTTGGTGAATTCTCCGGTAGCAGAAAGTTGAATGAATATTTGAACGTTTATAAGTCACAAACGAATTACTCAAATTAAATACTGTAAACGCTAAAACTAATTTTTACATTATGTTTAGAAATCGGCTATCTTGAATTTTTTGAAAAAAATATAAAGCAAATTTAAATTTTCTTATTATGTGTACTTACAAAAAATAAAAAATAAAAAAGTCCATATTATACGTGTAGTACAAACGTGTATAAATTATATGAAAAAAAAAATGAAAAAATATTGATTAGAATACAAGTTATTTCATTTGTCTTATCTTTCTGTTACACCCTGTATACTCGATACATTACAATAGACTCGCGCACTTAGAAAAACCCATCGATTACACGTTCGATAGCGTTATTATTACAACAGAAAAAGATGATCGTATTTTATCTGACCATCGCTTAAGTTTCGAGTACAATATAAGTCGGATAAGTGTGATTGACGAGTTAATCTATTATTAGTTAGTGTTAGTAATTAGTATATGATATGTATAACTATTATAAGTTGTTATGAATAATACCAAAAGAAAATATTATAAATTAATTTTATTTTGTTTATTAATGCAATAAAAATAAATTAAAAACAATGAAAATTAATATATTATTTTTAAAACATTAATTAGCTTGGTGGGCCGTAGGTTGGAGACCCCTGTTTTAGTGCATAAAATAGATTAAACTTATCTTATAATATTTTCACTAATTATTAGAATTTTTCCTATATCTGGTATAAATAAGTTCTCAGATTAAAAATATTTAATACCCTCTACTGAAATTGATTTTCTATAGCCAATGTTATTGTGAAAATTGTAATCTTGGCATTACAATTTTGAATAACAATAATAAACAATAATTAATACGGTCTGGTTGTTGTATAGTGTTTTGTCAACATTTTGGGTTAATTCGGGTTCAGAGACTATTATTAAAATATACATAAATATATAATTTAATAGTAATGTTTAATTCTAATATCATAATGGTATTAATGGTATATATTGCTGACCGCTTCTGCTTAAACTCAATTCAAATATCTAAAAAATTGTTTTTCAGTTCCATCACAAATAGTGTTGTTGAAACAAATTAAAAAAAAAATTATATGTTAATCTATGCCAAAATTTCCATAAAAATTAATTGTAAACTGGGCGGAGCACCATGGCGTGTTGTCATCCCTAAAAAGGTATGATTAATTTTAAATTTTACATTTGTATTATGTAAATTTAATATGTTAAGAGTAGGTAATCATTTTATGATGTCTTTTATCAGAATATGATGATAGTTGGATTTGACGTCTGTCACGGAAAGCAAAATAAATCTTATGGTGCACTTATAGCCACAATGAATGATACCCATACTCAGTCCTGTAAAGAATACCTTTAAAAAGTACTTGAGTAAATACTCAAATACATTTTTTTTAAGTACTTAAGATACTACTCAAATACTTTGAAAAAGTATTTGTAATACTTTTGGTTTTTAAATTGGGTTTCTAACTATCGTCATATAAACACATAGGTAGTAGGTTGTCTAATAGTTAGCTAATAGTTCAAAGGGAGTATTGTTATTCGATGACTATTTTTAGAAATCTGGTTTTCACAAACTTTCGGACTTCAACTAACACAGAAATACAGAATACTAAATAAAACTATTATTCTATTATTGTATTATTGTATTATTATTATTTTTTTAGTTTTTACTAAATACCAAAATAAACATCGAAGAACCTTATAAGAAACGCTCAGTGGTACAATGTATTAAATGCCAAGAATATGGACACTCAAAATCTTACTGCGCTCACACCCCAAGATGTGTAAAATGTGCCGCCAACCATCCAATTTCCTCCTGCACTAAAGCCAAGGACCAACCACCAGTGTGTGCCCTCTGTCAAGGAAACCATACGGCAAACTACCGTGGATGTCAAGTCCACAAAGAACTTCAACGCCTTCACTTACGAAAAACAAAAACATTTTTCAATGCAAAAATATCCAAACCTAATGTAAGTTACAGTCAAATTGTAAACAATGGGGGAGTCTCTTCTTCCGAAACCCAACGTGATCCTCTAAATATTAACGACACTTCGTCCTTTCACAACCTAACCCATCACCCGCCAAACCAACATCACCACAAAGACAGTCAAAATATTCCTCCAAACAACACAACTCCCCATTCGGATATCGCTTCTCAATTATCTTCATTCATAAATGAATTCAAATTAATACTAAACCCTCTTATTTCACTGCTTACAACCGTCATAAACAAACTTATGTAAGTTGGTCTTGATTATTTGTGACTCATCAATTATAACACTCACGCTGGGTTCCATCAATGGATGGCCTCCCTCTTCATATCATTCATGTTATTTTTTTTCTTTTTCTCTTGTATACTGTCATCATATTTACTTATTGTGCTTAGTTAGTATAGATTGTAAATTTTCAAAATTAAATAAAAAAATTAAAAAAAAATTAAATTAAATTAATAATAAAAATAAAATTTTCGAAATAAAAAACCAAAGTATTCAATACCAAAAAGTATTTAATACAAAAAAAAGTATTTAAAATACTATTCAAAATACTTCATGCTGAAAGTATTTAAAAAGTTATTCAATACTTAAAAAAAGTATTTGAATACTTTTACTCAAATACTTTTACTTAAATACTTTACAGGACTGCCCATACTAGGTACTTACTTCAGCAGTGTTCAAAAATATAAAAGCAGACAAATACTTTCAAACATTTTTGCAATGAGTATTGCTAGTATGTATATAATTATATTACTTTTCTTAAATTAAAAAATTAGACATAGATTATAGAATTTAGTATTTACGGTACCAGTCTAGTTTGCAACCTACCAACACTTGAGTGATCTAGTATGTATCTTACCATAATCTCAAACCAAATATTATTATATTGAAAAAAATATGCTTTATGGAATCAACTGGTTAATAGAATCAAAATGCCCTAAACCAATGTGATCACATTAAATGGTAGGTACTCACTGTATTAATAAGTGATTTATGGATTTAAACATAATTATTATTAGGAATTTATGAAGTACAGCATATTTATAACCTATTTTTGGCTGATAGTGGATATTAAATTGTTTTCAATCTTTTTAGTACCAAGAATTATGCAATTATGTAATGATTTATGTATATTTGCTATTCATTGAAATTTGTTTTGATTATAATGACAAGAAAAATGTCAACTTTAATTTATTTTCATGAAAATTATACGCATAAAACATAATATTACTTACCTGTTTCTATATCATTCATTTTATTTTCTGTTTAAAAGTATGTATGATTTTAATTCGCAATGTGCTACTATGAGGAAAAATGAATTTGATGGATTCTCAAGCGCCATGGGACAGTCATGTTCGGTGCCTAAGTAAAAAAATAATGGGTGTTGCACTTTTGTTGATAAAATAAAAAGCACAAATATATTTTTGGAAAATATATTGTACGGATGATGTTGGGGCCCAAATCTCTTTAATTTTTAAGTAAACTATGCTTTTTTATATAAAAAAAAATAATTGCTTGATCTACAATAACTTATTGATCACCAATATTATTAACCTAGGTACTACAATTTAAATATTATTTTTTAAACAAATATAAATCCAAAAATAACACACTCCCTAATAGTATTGTTATATACAGAGATGGTGTGGGAGATGGTCAGTTATCTTATGTCCATCAAATAGAAGTTGATATGGTAAAGGTTGGTATCTATATCAAAACATAAGTATCCCCATATATAATTCGTATAATTAAAATTAAAACAATCCTAACAGTAGTCCCCAGAAGTCCCGTATCACCCTTGGTATCTCCGTGGAAAATCAATATATTTAAATGCAATTTTTTTACAGTAATAAGTATGGAAATTCTGATTGAATAACATAATATTTCGATTTTTTTTTTCAAAAATTCCAAAATTATCAAACATTTTTTT
>NC_042493.1:13779157-13790348 GCF_005508785.2 Acyrthosiphon pisum
TATTCAACAGAATTTCTATACTTATTACTGTAAAAAATTGCATTTAAATATGTTGATTTTCCACGGAGATACTATGGGTGATACGGGACTTCTGGGACCTACTGTACATCAAAACTGTATATCAAAATCCACCACCTGGAACAGTTATTGATAATACTGTCACTGACCCAACTATGTAAGTATTTACCTAATTAATAATAAATATTTATACTTATTTTACTGAAATAACTTAAGATATACCCATACTTAAACATACTCATTACTCAGTGATAGACTAAATATTGACATCAATTTTTAAACCAATATTAAGGACTTGGTACTTACATTGTAGTTACAATATGTATTATATTATATTTAAGTATCAATCTAATTGTTTTTTTCTTAATTTATGCGGATATTTTCAAATTATTTTATAGGTAAAATATGCTTATACATTTTTCTATAAAATTGAAGCTTAAGCATATTAAATATTTATGTTAGAAAAACTATAATTATGTATGAATATTTATTTTAATTTTTAAATTTAAATATGGAATAACATTTGAATGCATACCTGATACCAGGTACGATTTCTACTTGGTACCTATCTCAAAAAATAACAAACAATGCAGCTACACCAACTCATTACAGTTAATCTGGGATAATCTCAATGAAACTACTTATTCCAATTTCACACCCACGATAATTCAAAAACTTACGTATAAATTGACTCATTTGAGCTACAATTAGTATTAATTGTTTAATGATGAACATCAGAACATAAAAACTGAATATATATTTTAATAATTTTAATGGTCATATTTTTATAGAATACACAAATGGTTCCAACCCTTGTCAAATGGCACACAAATTAGCTACTTTTACAGCAGAGTCACTCGGGTCTCCTGCAAATCCTCATTTGGAAGATTTTATGTAACTTTTTTTCGCTGAATACTGTGTAGAGGCTTTATTTATGATATATTATTGTATAACTTATTTTGTATGTTCTTATTTTAGTTATAAGCAATTTTTTATTTTACAATTAATTTTGTAAAGGTATTTGACCTAATAATCAATAATTAAGTTTTTAAGTATTGAAATGATATTTTTAATTATAGGTAAGTCACTATGGTCTATGAATAGAAAACACAAATTATCTTTTTATTTATCTAGATAAATTGCTATTATCTATTATCTTTATCTTAGTATTTTACTGAAATCTTAGATTTATTATACTCATTTATCTTTACCTTTATCTTGATAAATATTTAATTATCTTTGCTCAACAGTCAACACCACAAAGAGGATATTATATTGTTGATTCCAAATCATCCGTACTTCGGTACCTATAAATCTTATATATTATATAAAAATCTGGTGTCACGTGTTTGTTCCTGATAAACTCCGAAACTACTGGACCGATCTTGATGAAATTTTTACTATTGTAACAATATACCAGGAGCCTTGCATTAAATTTTCACGCATTTTTACCCAACAAATAAAATTTTATTGATATTTATAGAAAAAAAATCTAAACAAATTGAAAACTAACAATGCCCGTAAACAACTCAAAAAGAGTCAAAATATTTTCAAAATGTTATGGTGTATAGAAAATAAAAATTTAAACATTCAGTAAAATGTTCATGTATCTACAATTATTCGTTTTTGAATAACAATAAAATAATAAAACCGCTACATGAGAAATCAAATGAATATCCAATAATGTAAAAATATGAACTTCAAATGCTAATAAAAATTTAATTTGATTTGTTTCTAGACATTTTTTTTTTAACCTTAACTAAAAAAATTGTAAACTGAAGATGCCTGTAAACAGCTGAAGATAAGTCAAAATATTTTGAAAATATTATGGTGTATAGAAAATGCTTATATAAACATTCAGTTAAATTTCAATAAACATTCCGGTTTTTCCTTAATTTTTCTTTTGTTTTCACGGCCATATTGAAAAATACATCTAAAAATTATTTCTCTATTACCTATTATTATTTTAAACAATGCTTTTGCCTTCAAATTTGAACCCTAGGAATAAAAATGTGTTTTTATATTTTAACTAGAATTTTTTTTTGTATTAAAACTGATTCTTTAAGTCAGTTTGACAAAAGGAGGTTGAATTTATTCAACGTGTGTGTGGGTTTCGAGGGCTAGGACGCCATATATATTGTTTTTGTAATGACTACACATAGCTGTTCTCATATCAGACATCCAATGTTATTATATTATTAGTTTGTCATTTTGTGTTACGAACTATGATTATAATGGACTGGTCTCGAAGCATTATCAGTGGAACCGAAACGTCAAAATGACTAGGGAGTTTTTGGAAAACAGTGCCATCTATTATTCAGTTTTAATGATGACAATGCGTAATATAAAATAATAACAACATTGCAATATTTTAAATTTAAATTTGATAGTTTTTAGGTACAAACAGCTTTGAAAATTTTTTTTTTTCGCATTATTTTTATTTTTATTTTTGCTTAATATAAGTGTGTAGGTACTGATGCATTCTCGTAATAATGTAATACGATATAATAGACATATTAGTACATCTCTTTTATGGTCTTGACATGGAAACTGAATTGGTCCATATTCTGAAAAGAAATTTTCCAAAGTGAGTTCAAACACATCATTATTGTCACAGAATTTTTCAAAAGATAATTCAACAGCAGATAATATGTTGAAGACAAATACATTTGGATGAGTTAAACCACCTTTGGACTTCAGATTTACCAGTGTAGCTTCTGGTTGATCCAAGTATGATGTTTTACGTAGAAAAAAAAATTATTTAAATTTTAAATTATTTTTAATTTTACTGTATTTTAGAACTGACCCATTACTGCTGTTCTGCAAACATCACAAGTTAAATTCTTAGTGAAATTGCCGAGGGGATTGTTTACAAATTAAAGTATTAGATTTAAAATTATTTACAATTAATTTACAATGCAATAGTTTTGGAAATTTTTGCGCAAAGTCGCAGGGCCATCTTCATCTACGTCCCACCTGGTGCAAAATTTGATTTGCTAATAGTAACTTGACTTGCTATTTTTGAAAACCACCTTACTATTACTTGCTAATTAATTGCTATTTTTTTGTATATTTTTGGAGGGGATCGGATAAGTAGGTGGTCTAGCTGAACTTGGCCCACCTAATTAAAAGTTGATCATAAAAATGTGAAAATTACGCAAGTAACTACTTTTATAGTATAATTTGGGGTGAATAGGATACAAATTATTTTTGGTTTGTTTTAACTGTTTTATACTTATATTTTTAATTTAATAAAAATTAATTGTTTCATATTTTGTTACCTTAATATGCTTCTATTAGAATACGTTGCAATTACCGAGGGACGTATTGGTACAGGTTTGGTGTCGATAGAGCAAATCGGTAGGGCCAACTTCACGGTAAAAAACTACCCCTTTTGGGTCGGGGGATGACTTGCAAATTATAAAAATGGAGTTGCAATTAATTGCAATTACCGAGGAACGTTTTGGTACAGGTTTGGTGTCTATAGGGCAAATCGGTAGGGCCAACTTCACGGTAAAAACTACCTCTTTTTGGTCGGGGGATGACTTGCAAATTCTAAAAATGGAGTTGCAATTAATTGCAATTACCGAGGAAGGTTTTGGTACAGGTTTGTGGTTGATAGGGCAAATCAGTAGGGCCAACTTCACGGTAAAAAACTACCCCTGTTGGGTCGGGGGATGACTTGCAAATTCTAAAAATGGACTTGCAATTAATTGCAATTACCGAAGAACGTTTTGGTACAGGTTTGAGGTCGATAGGGCAAATCGGTAGGGCCAACTTCACGGTAAAAAACTACCCCTGTTGGGTCGGGGGATGACTTGCAAATTCTAAAAATGGACTTGCAATTAATTGCAATTACCGAGGATCGTTTTGGTACAGGTTTGGGGTCGATAGAGCAAATCGGTAGGGCTATGTGAAGTTGGCCCTTACTTTCTTGTTTTTTGTTTCCTGATGAAAATACTAACTTGCAAATTGTATTATTGGACTTGCAATTACTTGCAAATAACTTGCTAAATATTGATTTATATTTGAAGTTTTTAGCATTTAGTCGGAGGGCCAACTTCACACACGTTGTACACATTATTGTACATATTGAGTTAACCTCGTCATTGAGTTAGTCCCTATAATAGAGTACCTGATGGCTAGTACTATATCAGTATATGACGTTTGACGTATGTATTGAATTTGAATTCAATAGCATACGAAAAACGATTGAGCGAGACCGTCCGTAATAATATTGTAGAGTTTAGACAGCCGTCAATATAATTGTATAATATAATATTATAATATATAGTATATTATGGGAAAATAATATGTTTTAGCAATTAAGCAATTAAAATAGGTCAGACCAGCAAAGCAAATAACTATAATGACTCGGTGCGCCGTCCGTTTTGTGCCGCAAGTGCACGGTTGAAACAATGCATGCGGTGACTGCACAATTTTATCATATAATATTATTTACGCAGCGGCAAAAAAACAGACGTGTGCATCGACCTAAACTGTAAATGCTGGTGAAATTAATTCAATATTACTATTTAAGTGAAAAAACGAAGCCCAGCTACGGTGAATATAGCGACGACGGTAAAACCGTGATAACATTAAAACTATACGTAGGTATAGGTAATAACAGCGGATACACTTTTCGCGATAAGTAGATAGCTGGTATTAGTATTTTTTTTATGACTACCACCAATATCACTCCAACATCAACACGGTCTGTGTGTTTAAGTCCTAAGTTGTAACACATAGATCCCGGGCGGCTAAGACGAGATTAAAAATTGCCTAAATGTTTGCCCCAAGGGAACCTTGCTACGGCTATTAAATGGTCTTTGACATTGCTATTAATTTATTTTACTGATTTTGCTTATTACTGTATGAAGGGGAACCTATTAGATTTATTTATATTTTAATCAATCGGAACTTAATTATTTTAAAAATAAGGTTAAAATAACAATTTTATATTATAATAAGTATTTTATCGAAGAATCCTCAATAGTCATTACTCAAATACTGAATTACCTATTTCAAAAACTGTTAACGTTTATGAAAATAATCCCCCTTTGAAAAAATCCTAGATACGCTACTGTGTCTGAGAGCAATATAATTGACGCTCGAAATATTATTTGGTTGGTCCCCCACGACGCATTGGCAACCCAGTGGACTACGCCTTATAGATTTCTCTAGTGGGCAACTTAATGTGCGTAACGAAAATGACTAATGATGACGTGAGGTGAAATGAAATAGAACTTTAGATGGTACAGTTTAGTTAGAGGGGAGAGGAGTCTCTGATCGAATCAGTCTGGTGCAATGATTACGGACCGCACATAAGTCAGACCACATTTTTTATTGCTTAACTTTGTTCACCACTTTTGTAGACGGCCTCTCACAGAACTTACGAAATTGCTGGGGGACTTCCGCGTTGGCACCCTCTTGGCAGTGACGTTAACCACGACAACAGTGACACACGGCAGCCGATAGAAGCAGATTTTGTCGATGTATAATCTAATCGGTGTCTAAGCCCAAGCCAGTATGACGATAATGTAGTAATTAATAATAACAATGCAAGACCTACTACGAGATATTATTAATTAATAACCTTACAGCCTATAGGTATGAATGTATGATTTACTATGTTTGCCCTCACAATGATATGAATGAGTATAGTTGCTTTAAATATCACAAAATACCAGAAGTAAAACTGGGGTGTTGCAGGTGCTCAGAATAATAATAAAAAAAATTATGAATAAAACTTGAATAAAAAGTACATAAAAATGAAAGAAACGATGAAAAAATATGTTCGCTGCAACAGCGGGACAACGACTATGACAACATTTTTTATTGGCAATAAAAAAAAATTAACAAATTAAGGGGATTGAATAATATCATCAACGAAATGTAGTAAATAATTTAAGGGGTCAATGGATGTGGTGTTAACTGACATTTTTTTTTGAATCTTTATTAATTATTATTATACAAAATGGCGCATCATGACGTATTACATAGGCTATACAAATATCAGAACAAAATAACATATATTTATAGAGATATCAAATTGATAAAGGTGTTATTTATACAATATGTTCTTGTTTTGTGGATTGAGGTGTTATTGTATTATATCCCCTATTATCATATTAACAGATAAAATTATTAATAATTAAATTTATAAAATTTCAGAGTATTGTTATGACTTTAAAATACATAATTTTTGTTTTCAAAGATTTCTTAGCCTTTGAATTGTGATGATCATGACTAACATTTAATTTTAGTTTGGTTATTTAAAATTATACCCGCATAACATTTTACAACTTAAAATGTACAATGCTATTACGACTTTTAACGTCGAGGTTACGGTACTATAAAACACAACGTTAAGTGAAAAAAACGTGAGACATTTTTATACGCACTTAAAAAGTATTCCTACCAATGAATAGCACAGTAAAATATAACGAGTAATACACCATACTTAGTGGGCAGTGGGCGTAAGTGTCCAAAGAAAATCTCTAAAATATCTATCCAAATATTTAGTACGTCGTTTGTATGCATTTGTTTGACGGTTCTTAGAATTTGTACGACACCATTGCAGTATTCGATCAATATCGGAAATACAAAAGGGGGGCTGGAGACACATGTCTCCTGCCCCCACCCCCTAATATAAATAATTAAGTATTCATATATTTTATACTGCAAGATTCAAGATTTATATATATAAATTCAAAATAATAATAATTGTAATAGCCCCGCAAAATAAATTATTCAATTGTTTCCTAAAATATTAATAAACCCTTAAAAATTCAACAGTATGTCTTACTTTTTTTTTTAACATTTTTTTTTGAACTTTATAATAACTTTATACTGCCTAGGTATGATAAATATGGTAAATATTATTAGGTGTATGCTGTATCTGTCTTAAGGAAACAATTTATGCCGGTATATTGATAAGATTATTATACATAAGTGTACAGTATATGCACTGAACTATAATATGGATAGGTAATGTGAATTGCGGAATATAATTCCCTAGAAAAAGAACCCCAGATTACAATATTGCTGACAACCACGTGAAATTGATTGATCAAATATTTTTTAAAAGCTAATTAGTGTAATTATCACATTATTAATATTTAATTATATATATTATATATTATATTATACTTATTTAATATAGGTATACCGTATATTTTTCATTAAAAAAAATTAATATTGAATGAATAATTTTCAAAATGTTCACAATAATATTATTTTGTTTTAAATCACGATTTATAAACAACAATTTATTGTTGCAGCCGGACACAATTTACCGATAAGACGGCATCGCTGTAGTATACGAGAATAGTGCTAAGTATTATATTACGATGTGTTTCAAGTTTTCAATGCTGAATAGTTAATTTTTTTATTTCGGTACCTACGATATTGTCATATTGACTCTTTTATACAAAAAATTGTACTGTGCAACAGGTGTAGGTACAGCGGTACTAAAATCGTGTGATACAAAAACGATTTCACACAATCACACACGTGACACGCGTATAGGTATATTGTCAACAAAAAAACAACGTAGGTTTTCTCTGTTCTACAATAACGATTATAATGTATATTAAATAAAATATAAATATAAATCATGAGATAATATTATTATAGTCGTTGTCGGCACTCAGCAGTCACACAGTCGTTTTTAGCTTATCTACACTGATATATAATAATAATAATAATAATATTACTCTTTTTAACTACTGTAGGTAGCATAAGTGTGTGAAATCAGGTTCTCCCAGAATTATAAGTTAATTTAAATAACATAATAAAATGTTTAATTACAATCACCCTGGTAAAAATATTTAAAACGCGTAGCGTCGACGAGTCAATTTTTTTGAATTCAGATTGTCGTCGACGCTTTAGGACGAATAGGTTGATACAGGGAAATGTTAGTGGGCTACATCCATCAATATAATAATCTATACACACCTATGACTCAGACTCAGTATACCAAAACTCATCGCATGTACGATTGTTTTCCGTTCATATTCTTCACTCTTTGGTTCATACGCCTATTTTTCGTATGGGTCACGAATAAATGGTATTTTGTACATCACCCGTATGAAACAACGTTCGCTTATGGTTAATTTGTAACTTTATTCGTACGATTAAATTGCTCGTATTATATATACGAGTTGTATAAATATTGTATATTTACCTAACATTAATGAAGAAGATGCCACCCGTGACCCGGCCACCGGAATACCCTAGATAAGTTTATAATTTATACTATAGGTAATAAAAACTCTTTTGAAGTTCAGTTTTTACAATATATTATATTTCATTTTTCAGTATCATAATGTAAATATTTTGAAACTAATCGTAGATATAAAAAATATAAACTAAATTGAATGTTTTAAAAATTATATTGAATTTTCTGAAAAGAAGTTTATTATGACATATTATCGACTATCAAAACATTTAAGGCGGCTCTAACTTAAATGGAAGCTTTAATAGCTTTAACTTAAATTTTTCATGCATTTATACCTATATAAGCCTACAAAAAATAAACAAACTTCTTATAGTATTCCAATTTTAAGTCTTAATACAATTTGTTAGCCTCTATTTCGTGTTTTGTAGGAAAAACTTTTTAATTTTTTTGTCTCATTGGCCTTTTAAAGTGTCTACTCATTGAGTTATTTTGAGAAATTAAGTAAGTTCGTTTGGAACCGTAGTAGGTAGGTACATAAACTTTTCAAAACATCGAAAGCCTATTTTTCTTCCAAAACACAGAATAAAAGCTAACAAGTTCAAATATTTTTTCGAAATTAAAATTGGACTACCTACTAGAAGTATGTTAAATTTTTGCCGGCTTATTGGCATTATTAATTTTCATATACTCGCGTAAGACAAGTACAAAAATATTTTCGAACGTGTCTACGTTGACATATTAAGATAATATTATTATGCATATGCGCACGTGAAGACGATAATCTACACTCACACATTGACACATTGACTCAACGACCGTGAACTATAGCCACTAACTTAATGAAACGAGTACGGAGTAATTACTAATTTCGTTCAAATTTTAATTAAAATATCTAAAAAAACTTTAGAGTTTTCGGTTACAGTATGAACTACTTAAGAGAAACTTTTTATTAATTTGTCAAGCTTTTAACCTATCAAGAAAATTTTTATAAAACATATTGAAAATTACTACCGGCTTACTATTAGGAGGAGCATGAGGGGAGGCAAAGGTACAAAAAGTTCCAAAATTGGTTACAAAATTGGTTAAACACATTGTAAGACAAAGGAAAACTACGGTGATTGGAGGGGGGGCGAATTCCCCCTTTGCCCTCTACATGGATCCACCACTGGTGTCGTGTGTGTCTCACACGACAGATACATTACACAATACACATATACCAATATAAACGTAATTACTATAAATTACCATGCGGCATGCTCTCACACGCACTATTAGCTACACGCCTACACACAGATACAGTCAATTACCTACTGTATGCATTGTGTGTGTACACTCACGCGCAAAATGTTACACAGGGAAATGCATAAAAGGAAAAGTGTCAAAGGTATAAAAACTTATGTCTAACGCAATAATATTTTATTACACACAAAAACAAAAACGCCGACAATTCACAGTAGTTATCAACGTCCCCGGCCGACGCTCCGACCGGCGACCAACACCTCTTCTGGTCATCCTCAATGTAGGTATGTATTATACATTTAAAGCTTATGATGAGCTATGCATTTTTTAGGTTGATCTACTTAAACAATGATTTTTTACAAATTACTGTATCAGCTTATTTGCGTCATGGACTCTAAAAACACGCTTCCATACGATAATAACATGAATAATTGTTGTCTTAGTATAATATTTGATAAAGCATTTTTGTGGGTAATAATCAATATATTATATGCGACATACTAGGTATATGCCATATAGTTACATACTTGGTATTGAATTGATAAACATATTATATTATATGTATTTAAAATTATACTCCAGTTCCAGCAGTACCTATCACATATAGTAGCAGTGGTGGTAAAATTATATTGTCTTGACGGTAAATGTCAGTAATTGCACCGAGGCAGCGGTAAAATGCTATAGGACACAATATACTGCTACTGCCGCAGTAAATTATACTACTTTAATATTATAAAGGATTTTATAATAATATAATACGCAGACTGCGGTTAAAAATATGATAATACCTATAATAATATCTTCTAGTTTTAAAAACGACGTAATCCCTATTTGTTATTTAGCAAAGAAATTTAAAAATGTCAATGTCTATAATCTTACATTTATTAATAAATGTTATTTTAAATTCTTAATCTTAAAAAATTCGAAAAGTTATCTAAGATCATCTATGAATGAAGTAATGTATTTTAGGAAATATTTTCATAAAAGTTATGTTATAACGTAACTGTATTAGATTCTGAGCGGATGAGGGATGAAGGCTGAAGTCATAGTGGTTTTACGATGGTGTTTATTTTATTTATTTTTTTATCCTGTATACAAAATTTCTACCAGAAGGAGTGCTTACATTTTAATATATAGTACCTACCTTATATTTTAGCAAACTGGATCAAGATGGTATTTTAAAGAGGTCATTTTTCGATTTTCTTAATACATAGTTATTTAATGCCACGGGAAAAACCACCGACAAATGACGAAAAACCGCTAAAAATGAGATTTTAATTTTTAACGCTTTGTTTATCGCCATAGAATCGAATAAAAAATTATAATATTTCAATATTAATTCAACTTACAGGATATAATAAATAATAACAATATAAAATATCCAGACTGACAAACCATCTCCGCTCAGAATCGTTTTTCTTATACCTACTATGATATGACATAATTGAATTCAAGTTTTATACAATCCATTATACATTGACCCACTTTTAACCTATTGTACAGCATAGCGACATCCACTTACCCGCTTTTAGATTCTGAGCGGAGCGAGGAGCTATTGTTTTTACAATATGGTGTTTATTTTTTTTTTTCCTTTTCTTTTTCTTTTTATATCCTGTATACAAAATTTCTTCCAGAAGGAGTGTTTCGATTTCAACATATAGTACCTTATCTCTTAGCAAATTGGATCAAGATGGTACTTTAGAGAGGTAATTTTTCGATTTTCTTAATAGTTATTTAATGCCACGGGAAAAA
>NC_042493.1:13790448-13790931 GCF_005508785.2 Acyrthosiphon pisum
AATTCGATAAATCGAATTAAATGTTTCTGTTTATTTTTTAAAACTTTTCGTCGAGGGTTAATGGCTTACATTATGTGGGACTCTGTTAATTACAATAAATGTGTGAGTCGAGTGATTTATTGTTTAAATTATAAAATATATTCAAATCAAAATAATTAAATTTTTTTTCCCAATTTAAATTTTTTCGCCTGGTTGAGGGTTTTGTAATTTTCATTAAGGATACTAATTTTATAGCTATATTATATTTTATTTGTTTTTATTTTATAATTCGCTTGTCGTTAAGTATATCAGTGTTGGTGTCAAACCGATGTTCGGAGTTAGAAAATGTGCGTACGACATACCCGGATATCAGAATATCCAATTTTTTTTTCTGACTTCCTTATTATAGTCATCTGGTCGGTGTTTTATGGATATTATATAATATACTATAGTGCGTTTCACAACAAATGTCCCTCGATACTAACGCGCCAGGTGGCGACTTTG
>NC_042493.1:13790981-13811043 GCF_005508785.2 Acyrthosiphon pisum
TTATCTGTTAATATGATAATAGGGGATATAATACAATAACACCTCAATCCACAAAACAAGAACATATTGTATAAATAACACCTTTATCAATTTGATATCTCCATAAATATATGTTATTTTGTTCTGATATTTGTATAGCCTATGTAATACGTCATGATGCGCCATTTTGTATAATAATAATTAATAAAGATTCAAAAAAAAAATGTCAGTTAACACCACATCCATTGACCCTTTAAATTATTTACTACATTTCGTTGATGATATTATTTTTATATTATATTATTGTTATTTGTTGGTAGGTACTTACCTAAGCCAAAAATAACTTCGTTGGTCAGTTGACAAGCCGAGAATATTCGTAAAATGTCCCCCAGCACACGATCGTTCAGCTTAACAATATAATATGATGTATATGTTAAATCTATTTTCCTGTGTTCAAATCGTATTTACGTATACCATATAAGAGGTGACATTTATATGACATTTTAAAATATTAAGAAATTCCTACCTACTCTTTATAAAACCCAACAATTTATAATTGTTTTTAAGTGAATTTGTAAAATGCTGCTGTATTCAGTGTAGGCCTGGGATCTAAAGGGTCCAGAAGACAAGTTATTCAAAGTGCCTCTCAAAAATACCAAATCTCAAAAATATAATTTAAAAACGTTTTATAGATATTTATCACGTAATAAAGATCGATATATATATAATACATAGTAATATTAATATAATATCGATCAAACATCACAGTACGTATTTAAACATAATCATAGATTCCAAAATTATAATATAATTATATTATTATTACCACGGACTAAGATATTATTATTTTAGTATTATTAAAAATTTAAATAGTAAAATTTATATTATATTAGGTATTATTATAAAATTATTTAATGGATTCAAACGCATACCACTGGGCTATATTATATAGTAGGTAAATTTTGGTAAATAATTTCATTTATATGGGTCGGGGCCCCGGAGGCGACCAGGCCGACACTGGCTGTATTGCGCCTACGTCTTTGAATTTTGAGAACGGCATGTACTAAAATATGGCACTATTGAATTTAATATTAATTGCAATAGCCACTAATTATGAAATACCATTTACCGGCGTGTTACATTATAATCACAAATAATATTAGTATAACGTTATTATAATATTATTGTTACAAAATGCTGTCTGGGGTTGCATTCAAAACTTGCACAAAATTAGTTTTTATTCAATGCAAGAATGCCACAACTCGAAATATTATGGCAGTCTTCTTTTGACTTCTAATTTTATGATTAGTTGGATGAATTAAAAATCTAAATATTAAATATGTTATACTACCATAAAGATTCTTTTGGAAATTACCTAGTTAAAAATTCAATACTGACACCGACAAATTGTTTTGGTGAAAAGTTATTATCAAAGAACAATTTATATTTCATATCACGTTCTTGCATAGTTGCATTACATAGATAAACCTTGTTTTACACTATCCGAATGCATTCGTATCTTAAAATTTATAAAATTGCTGTTTTATTTTGAGCGAAAAAACGGGCGGGACGTGCGTGTTGGAATGTGCCTTGTGTGTAATGTGGCTACTAATGTACTTCTGATTATTAATAATAATATAATGTACAGTATATCATTACATAATAATATTATAGTATGTTAGTAGGGTACTATTGTACTCGGCCTCTCGTCTCATGAAACTCGAATTTGTGGCCGTCGCGGACCACGGTATACCTATAATCTATTTTAAGTATAGAAATTTATGTTACAAATAAAGGTATCAAATAACACCGTCAAATTATTCAACAAATATTGCTTATTAATTATTGTTCATTCAAGCCCGTCGCAATACATATCAACTAATTACTTAATATTTTAATATAACAATATATATACAATACATACTTTAACAGTGGCTCCTCAATGACTATATACTCGAGACTCGACATTCGACAGTCGACACCTATATTATAGGCTGTAATATTATATAACAGCAGAGAGGTTATTGCACCTAATTACTTGTACATTTATTTTAGCAGAACCATATTTTATAGCCGACAAAATTTTTATCTGAATTTTTTTTTTTATTATTCCTCAGCACCGCTTAATTATAACTTATAAGAGCTCAATAGTATTTTAAAAGTATGCACTTAACATTGGTACCTTTGGTGACTTTGCGTGCCACGTGTATCAATTCCAATACACAACTAATAGTTTATTTGTTCCGTGTGTATTGATAATGATACAAAGTTATATGATATGTGATATGGACAATAAATATTCAGGTCAGAATGGTTAGTTTTGTCATTTTTAGCCCGACACTCAAAGTGTTTAGTTACTCAAAGTTTAAAAAATTGGTACATTTTTTTCATTTTTGTTCTTTAAAATACCTTTTTTTATTATAATTCATGTATATAGTAGAATAATGTCATAATATAGGTAATATTATACTATTCGGTAGATATAAAATAATCACTGCTCAGAAATTGAATACAGGCTATTCTTTTACTAAAAAAATTAAGTCAATTCAATATATACGAGCGTTTTCAATAAATGTCCTATAATTCAAATTCTAAAATTATAGTCGTTAGACATTATCGATGAGCAAATATAAAAAATTCAAATACATAAATTCATATATTTGTACATTCATATATTATATATTCAAAATTCTATACATATTTTATTCATCCATAAACGAGAGAATACAGGATATTCCGTGATGATTTACCCATTGCAATATCTCCTAAAAAAATGGAGATATAATCATAATATTCTGATTTTTTAGTAAGACTCACAGGGATAAGAAGTACAAATAGTTTATGTCTTAATTTGTTTTAATGTTTTGGTAAAAAAGTTAAAAAATATATTTTTTTATTTAATTATTTAAAAAAAAATCGAAGATAACCATTTTGTAGAGTTCATTTTTCTGAAAATATGTGACGCGCGGAAGGATTCCTTGGCAATTTGCGCGGATCGCCGCGGCCAACGTTACTCGAGATAGTAAAAACGACACAAATTGAGTTGGATGAAATAATATTTATTGTTAAAGTTCACGAAATACAGAAAAGAGGCCGAAGGCCGGTCACACACATGAGAAGTGACTCGAGCGAGTTGTGAGTCGACACGACGCGAGAGTGCGAGACGTCGGCGGGTAGCAGCAGGTCGCGTGCGCTCTCCTGCGATGCCGTGACCCGTGGTCAGCGCGGCAGAAGGAGGAAAGCGGGACCGTGTGGCTGAGACCGATTACAAAATCGCGTGGTGACTTGTCGGGGAATTAAGTGCGCGACTTGATAAGTTGCGGGTAGAAAGACGGACGCCGCAGTGCCGGGCGGTGTTGCCAACCGCGGCGGTGTGACCGACAGGGGGGAACTGTTGTGGTGGACAGTGGCCCACCACAATACTCCCCCCCTAAGGAGAAAAAAGCGAAGCGGGCCGTGGCAGTGCCGTTGTAGCGGCGACACACGTGTGTTCCAGACAACGGGGGGAACGGGTCGGGGGAGGTGGAGTCGCGTGATGCAGTATTCCCGCGAAAATATTAACGTTTCAACATTTTTATTTCGTTAATCTCCTGGTTTTTAATATTTTTTCTAGTTTCTAGAAAAACAGTGAATAATTATTATTTAATACCATAGTAGCATAGTGTAGGTATCAAATATGTGGTGCTCGTACGGCCGGCGAACGCTTTCAACGTGGCTCGCAATAAGCATATTATTTTACTTCTTCAAAATGTATTGATTTTAAATAATTATTGTAAAAAAAATCAATATGTACATCTTTGTAATACCTAGTGTTAAATTCGGTTATATCAAATAATAATTATAATTAGGGCCGGAACTTGATGACCTAAAATCTTTAAAAAATGCACACAAAAAAAATGTTAAAATTACTTATAAGTAATACGTAAACATCAAAAAATGACTATAATTTATAATCAATAGATAAAATAAATTTATTTTGTTTGGTTTGGATTTAGTAAATAAAGGTGTTTTGTCCGTAAGCTTATAAATACCTAATAGTTAATATTATTATAATATTGGATATTATAATCGTGTATCGTTTTCTGATAAGATTTTATAAATAACTTATTGATCAACAATTAATTATCGTCTGACAACAATTAAACAATTATTCAATTGATTAAAAATTACAATTACAAGATATTATGTCTACAGTCTACCATTTCATTTTAATAATTAAATAATTATTCCTACTATTTAGTTGTGCTATAAATTCTAAATTTTAAATTCTAAATCGTAAATGTATTTGTAAAGTACCATTTACATTGTTTAACAATGTCAATATGTAATTATTCAATATCTTAATATTTAGAATAGTCTTTGTCTTGTCGTACATGTGCAGTGGCGTAGCCTGCAGGATTAGGAAATGGGGGTGTCTTAAGTATAGATTAAAACCAAGTCTTTACAGTGTTCATATATAAATAAATTTAGGGTTCGGGTCTTGACTTGTTGCACTAAAATTTATCGAAATATGCAGTCAAAATTGTCAAAATATGCTTAAATATATGCAGCTACATTTTTATATTATATTTTTGTAAAATGCATAAAATATATTGCAATTTTGGCAATAAAATACCAAAAAATATAAGTAGGTATATAAACTTGACAAAAATAATTTATATACGGGTTTACTTATTTGAATATAGGTAGGTACAGACTACAGAGGACACTAGCTATTGCATGTTTTTGGCCATTTTTTAACTATTGTGAAATAAAACAACTTAATTTTTAAAAATATTGGCATAAAATACTAGGTTAATAAATAAGTAAGTAAGTAAGTAATAAGTAATAACGAATAACGTGATATGCGAACACCGTGATAAGCGAACACGTATCTACGAATCATCGCACTAAGAAACGATCAAACATATTATTATCATTGATTAATCACAGACATTTTAATGTTAAAGTCGATACCAAATACACAGCGTACTACACTTAAAAACAAAATAACTTTTCGTAGCCCTTATAAGTACATACAATATTATATACATTATAATACAAAAGGTCAAACATTACGTCGTATTCCATGTTTTTGACTAAACACAATGCCATTTTTAGTAATGATGCATATTATATATTTTTGTAACAATTCATAATATGAAAATAATACAAAGGAATCTTAATTATACGTAGCCACGTAGGTACATAAAATAATACAATATAAAATCATGACCATTTATCATTTAACATTCCATTTTGTAGACATTTCCAATCAGTGAGTTGGAATCAGTATAAATAAATAAACTGTCCATATTTACGACAAATATTATAAATTTCCATGGATTTATTTTCGAGAGATTTATATCAGTTTGTTGCTTGTAATTATCACCAAATGTTTATATTGCCATGATATATTTATGGTATGATTTTCAAAATATTTTTTCGAGCTATTTATAAAGCTAAAAGTTAAAACCCAAAAATCTAGAACACATTTAAGCAACATTTTTTTTATATAGATATTTGTAGGTAAGTAGTTCAAAGCTTGTTGAAATTGGACATTTAAACAAATAATTTTAAAAGTTTATAGTTATTTTATAGTAATTCAAAAATATTATTCATGGGGAATTGAAACTTTTAGAAATAAAGACTAAGCAAGACATTATAAATGTCTGTATCAGGGACTGGAACCGAACCTAAAAGAACCGGTTCTGGAACCGGAACCTTTAAAATATTAAGAACCGGAACCGGAACCGAAACCTTTATTTTAATATTATAAAGTACCGGAACCGAACCGGAATTTTTAAATTAAAAAGGTACTTTTAGGTTCGAAAATAAAATAATTTTATTTATCATTTTTAAAAGTATTACGGTTTTGTGTATAACCTATGTATCTATGATATATTATGAGTTTTCTAATATTACTCATACCTCAATTAACCTAACCCAACCTCAATTACACCCACATTCTGGATGACTATTTGAAATTATTATACTTTTTGGTACCGAAATTATCTGGAACCGGAACCTAAATTATTTGGAACCGGTACCTTTATTTTTTTTCATCAAAGAACCAGAACCGAACCGGAATCGTTATTTTATTTTTGGAGAACCGGTACCGGAACCGATACCGATAAATTCAAAAGGTTCCAGTCCCTGGTCTGTATGCAGTGATTAGTATCCAAAGAGAATTTTAATTCGATAAGTCGAATTAAATGTTTCCGTTTATTTTTTATTAGGATTAATGGCTTACATTATGTGTGACTCTGTTAATTACACTGAATGTGTGAGTAAAGCGAATTATTATTTAAACTATAAAATATATTCAAATCAAAATAATTATATTTTTTTTCCAATTTAAATTTTTTCACCTGGGTGAGGGTTTTGTAATTTTCATTAAGAGGACGTGATACCCGCATGTGCTGTCTCCGTCTTACACACGTACGACATAGAAAATGTTCGTTCAACTGATTCAATTGTGTATTGTTAGTTTTTATATTAGAGAGAATTGACCTATTATCAAATTTAAAGGTAAGATTATTATCTAGGGCCCCACGTAGGCTTTTATTGATATTATTAGTTTTAAGTAAGTTATGACCTTGTTATGAAACCGGGGTTCCAACACAAATAATTTAACGCACGATTAGTTTGATATTAATTATATACGTTTTATTACGGGTTTTAACTTTAACTAGTAGTACAAATAATATAAAATGCTCTTCTTAAACATACGTTATGTATAATGCTCTGTTCTAATACGACTGACTAACCTCCTCCCTGTGTGTCGGCCTGTGGTTCCGCCGGACGTCGAATCGTCTAGTCAGCGGATTCCTGTCGACGAGCCGTTAATATTATATTATATGTGAACATAATATAATAGAATATTATTCAGGGGTTCACAACAACCTTTTTGAAAGTGTACATTTTAAAATGATCATAACTCACTTAAAAATAATAAAATTAATAAAAGCCTACGTAGGGCCCTAAATAATTATCTTACCTTTAAATTTGATAATAGGTCAATTCATTCTTATATCAAAACTAACTACACACTATTAAATCTGCTCAACGAAAATTCGCTATGTCGTACGTGTGTAAGACGGAGACAACACATGTGGGTATCACGTCCTCTTAAGGATACTAATTGTATAACTATATTATATATTATTTGTTTTTATTTTATAATTCACTTGTCGTTAAGTATATCAGTGTTTGTGTCGAAACGATGTTCAGAGTTAGAAAATGTGCGTACGACATACCTGGATACCAAAATATCCAAATTGTTTTTTCTTATTATTATCTTACTTCCTTATTTTAGTTATCTGGGTGGTGTTCTATGGATATCATATAATATATTTTTAATTCTAATACAGCGTAATATTCGTTTTTATATTTTTTTTAAATTCATTTTCAATTTATCGTAATAAATACTTACATGAAAAATAATGATGCCCCTATTCCAAGGGGCAGCAATCCATCCAGAGCCCACCAATAATTTCATCATTGGTGCCAATCAACTTAATATTTCATCATATTATAATGTTAAGATATTATAAACTTATTTTTGTTAATCATTGTATGCATTATAATAGCATGTAGTACATTTTCGTTTTGATTATTATTTTCAAGTTAATTTATTATAGTTATTATTTAAATTTTCAACGAAGTGTGATGAATAATATTAATCATCGTTGTTTATGTACCTATACCAATGATCCTTTTTTTAATGTATAACATCTACCTCTTGTAAACGTTTATGGTTTATCACATTAAATGTTTATGTAATTTAAATTATTACTTTTGTCGTTATTATTATAAGTGAATACGTTGTACGTAATATTGTGCAACAGGTGTACATTAGTTAAGTGTGCAGGCTTCTCGTCTGACTACATACTCACGACTCACCTCCACAATATGTGGTGCGGCAGGTACACATATTAAATAGTTGTGATTTCGAATTTTCAAATGGGAATTAAAAACACAAGTATTTTGATTGATGATAATATCACTCTATCGGTGTCTATAGATGTTTTTTGATTGTCGTGTTATAAATGACATTTTAGAAGGACAAAAAACGCTCACGGTGAAGTGTGCGGTGTATATTCCGTTTACTAATCGTCCGAGGTATTAGCCAACATATACATTATTTAAAAAAACGCGTTTCGTGCGAGCATCCTTGACCTAGGGTATTACTCGTAACATTAAACTATAGTATACACATCGACTATTAATTATTCACGATCATCTGTCATACCCATCATATATTAGTTTATATTATTATTATTGTTGTTATTATGCAAACATATTCTACAACAGTGAACAGTGTCACTAAGTCGCTGTACTCGCAATACAAGCGTGGCATAGGTATGAGGGAAAATTGTTTATTTTTTTTTTTACAAAACACAATAAAATTTATCGTAAGCAAATAATTGGATTGACAGCAGTTATAGACGCGTTACACAGTTTATTATTATTATTATTATTATTATTATATATTATTTACACAATTTATCTTGATTATCCAAATAACAAAAAAAAAAAACGCACAATACCTATGATAATAAGTAATAACAGTTATACTATAACGTACGCGCTGATATATTAATATATCGTAGAAAAATAAATTCTCTGCTCAGGTGGAATAATTTAAACAGATTTGTAATTAAATATATATATAATATATTATAATATAATATTATAATACATACGAATACTATAATATTATATATTATAGCCTATAGGTAGGTATTTTAGCATTTAGCTGTTAACAATTGTGCTATGATTATCATTCTCTGCCTGGATAACCTCCGTATACAACTTTACATTGTATCTAACAGCAGTTATTATTCATAATATGAAATAATATTATATTAAATTAAATAATTATACCTATACGCTACGTCGACGTTAGTATAAGAAATGTAGGTATTATTATCTTTTAAATATTAGTTTTCTTCAATTTAGCTGCTATATTGTATGTCTGTCTAATGTATATTATGCGTATTAACATATTTTATTTTTGTCTGTAAGACTACATCGTATAATATGTTTTTAAAAATCATCGTGTTTCATAAGTATAATATTCATCGTTTAAAAATTCCTTAATGCAATGTATTGTCACATCATTTTATTGATTTGCATAAAAAAAAATGACATTTGTGGTATACAGTGTATACTATACACAGACTGCACAGTGTCACTGTGCATATTATATACGATATACATAATAAAAGTATAAGTCACGCTGTCCGGAGAACAAGTGCCGCCATCCCCCACCCGGACATGACAGATACCTACGGGTGCCCAAATCAAAAATTCTGCCACAACAAACACACACGTGTTCTTCCCCCTACCAACAAAAAAAAACAAAAATAGCTAATGGCCTAAGTTGCTGGGCTCAATAAAAAAAAAAAAGTAAGTATAAGTATAAATACATAGGTATAGTCTAAAGACACGTGAGTGCTTTATAAGTGTTAGTTATACTACATAATTATTTATTATATAGTATAGGTACTAGCTGATCCCGTGCACTTCGTTGCCCGTTAAATGTATCAGCTCTATATGACTCAAACCTTGTTCAATTCGTTATTTAATATTCGGTGTATGGGGCTCAAAATGTATCTTAACTTTTCTGTTGCCCGGAATAAAAATTCTGTTTCGTATAGCAGTACATTATCAGGTAGGCAATCTACCTGTGGTAGATTGCGGACCCCATGCTGTTTGTACGTAAGTGTATGATTTAACTATCAAAGTTATACCAACTTTGTCGTTTTTACTTAATTCCAACTACGGTGGATTAATATAATTAATTTATAAAAAATCCTATCCTAACCTAACCGTACTAAAATCCAATAAATAAAAAAAAACAAAGTTAACCCTTTGTAAATTAACCTATCTTATTCCAATAGGTCTAATATACCTTATATACCCACAAACATTAATTTATAAATATATAATATATATCTAACTATATAAATACACAGACTATAACTACCTTTACAGACTAAACTCTGGATCAACTTATCAGATTTTCTTGATAAGTATAGTTCCAGAGTTTAGCCTGTACAGAGATTTTCATTTAACATTTTTATAGTTAGATATTAGTTTATAATTTATATTTAAAAAGTAAAGCAAATAGTTTTTTTTTTTTACTATTATTATTAATATAATAGCTTTAAAACCCATGGCAATCAATTATAAACAAAAATTTCCATCGGAAATCATAAAATTCCCATTTGAGCACCTCTCGGAGTTGGTCCTCTCCCTTTCTAAATTAGCCTGTCTTTTAAGTTGGACCATATTATAAATGGTTACCAAATTTTTTTCAAAATCCGTTCTGTAGTTTCGGAGTTTATCGCGAACATACATCGTGACACGAAATTTTTATATATATAGATACTATCATGTAAGTTTAATATATTTTTGTAATAATAGTGTGGAGTGGTTCAAATTATCAATATAGGTACGCATTATATATTATGGGACGCACGTGCACACAGTGGTAATAATAATTATTATATATTGTTTATGTGTTAATAAGCAAAAATGTAATATAAGTACTTATATAGGTATTCTATATATGATTCTATATAACTACCTTATATACCGGGCGATTCACCGTATTTTTATACCAATAACGTGTTTTGCTAATTGATATGAACTTTTGAAATGAGATTTTTAAAAACTATTACTATACTTAGTCATAATTATTATTTTAACTTATTACATATTTTGGTCAACCCCCCTTCGCCCAAATAAATCCATTACTTATATAATATGCTATACCACTTATACATAATATAGGTACCTACACTAAGCCAATTTATGCAATCAATTTTGTCTATCAATCAAGGAATTCAATAGTTTCAGTTAAAAATACGTAGTTTGTAGGTGGATTTGAATATAGATGTAGGTAGACAGGTATGTAGGAAAAATCACCCTGTATACGTACTAATAATAGTCTGATGAAAATTAAAATGCTTACTGATTTTCATTTCTTCGTACAATCTAGAATCTAGATGTCAATTATAGTTTAAATACAGTTTTGTCACCAAGAGACTTATAAAATCTTACATACCATATGTGAAAATAGGGCCAACTATAGCCAAACTCCACCAACGACTTTAACAGCCCTCCCAAACATTTACTAAATGGTTTTTTAGCTTATTAAATTTTATAATGGTTTATAATGGTTTATATATGGTTTTAGGATTCGGCCTCCCCAAATCTCAAAATTATCGCCAGCTATTGTACCTAACCAAACATATAATATTTTTGAAGATATTTTTCAATTTTATCCAAATATGATTTTTCCCGACAATTGTATGTACATAAGTTAAAAATATGCAAGATATGCACAAATATGCAAATTCAAACTTTGTATTTATTTCGCCATTTCATAAGACAAATTTATAACTTATCTAAAATAATCTACGACCTCTACAATAAAACATGCAAGCAGTCCCGAACCCTATAAACAATATATTTATTAGGAGGGGAAATGTCAATGCGTGAGGGGGGAGGGTGGTTAAACACCCAAAACCCTCCGTACCGCTACGCCACTGTACGTGTGTAAGACGCAGACAACATAATATTATAATGCGGGTACGACGACGTAATTATTTACAGTCACCGCACCGTCCGACACCGCGAGTCTGGTATGTTTCGTCTATATTGTCACGTGAGAGCCCTAGCCAATGGCGTGAACTCACTAGGACTACGGACGGCGCACGACGGTCGTGGGTGTTTCCGCTACTGTCTACGTTGTAAAGCACAGGCCTCGTGCAGTGCCTCCCACACTTAAATACGTCGGCCGCTGTTTTGATGACGTACGTCAACGTACTCTTTTTGAATTCAACGTAATCAAATTCGAATCCGCACACTATAGTCGAGCGAATGAAAAGTGGCTGCTGATACGTGTGCTTCTGGTGGTGAATTGTTGTGATGGTTTCGCAAAATAAAGCGCGCGTATTTTGAAATGTATTAGATAAGGATACAATTACCTTATACAAATGTATTAGAATGATGTTGGATACGAGTTTTAGAACCCCTGTTTTCGATGAAAACAAAAAGGTTGCTATCATATCGCCAGCGGCCACTTTTTATTCTTCCGACTATATACGACGCATCAAAATTCGGTTATGCAATCTATTTTTTTTATAATAATATAATACCATGCACCAGCATGCATTTCAGAATTTATCGATTCATGCACTAATCAGTTACACAGTCACTACGAATTTTGCTCACGTGTCCCAGTGATAAGTGGTGACACTTGTCATGTGTATAATATACCTATTTTAATATATATTATAATTTAGGTATATCGTTATTAAATATTATACACGTCGCAATTAATAATTTAACATAGTAATAATTTTCTTACATCAAATTGCAAACAGGTCAAACCATATCTAATATTAAAACATTAACATTTATAATTTAATACTTTTATAAAATCTTAAAGGAGCTGTAAAACTGTTTTTAAAAAACTAATTAATTTAATTACATAAGTATTTAAAGTTTGGATGAGCGAAGTGAAGTTGAACGACTCTCACGGGTTTTCCGCAAAATATTTGTCCACTAATCCGCTCGTCTAAACTTAATTAATGGCTAATACATTCTAAAAAACTAAATCTAAAATTTGATATTTATATTTTTAAATTCTTAGAAAAATATAATATGTAGATATCATTTCGTTCAAAAAAGAAAACAATTTAAATAATGAAAAAAAATATTCCAAAAACGTTAATATTTGTTGAGAAAATTAGTGAGAATAACCTTTAAAATAATTGCTATTTGCTATGTTTATAATATTATATGTAATACCTATGTACCTGCGGTGTAATACAGGAGCGACCATAGTGTAGTGGTGGGAGGGGGGTGGTGTGTGTATGTGTATTTTAAATGTAAAATATTATGCCTTAGGTAGGCAGGTGCTACACAGCGATATAAACGAGCGTGTGAAACGCTACATGCTGCATATTTTGTTGATCCGCGATTGAAACACGTATAGTTTGGAGCTACCGGCAGTCTATTTTTTTGCTGTTTTCGATAATTTATTCCGCGGATTCAACGCGCTCGTTCAACCGCTATGTTTGCAGTGGCATATTTATATATTATTCAAGCACTATAGGGGCACGCGCCTACAGTGACAAATTGTTAAAGGTTATACGTTTTCTGCTATTGTAAAATAATATGTTATGTAGTATACTATTTAGTATATTATATTATTATTTAGTGCGGCAATCTTCCTACAGGCCTGCACACGGGAAACATGTAAATATGCCCATGTATGACGCGTGGCGCAGCCCTGAAAGATGAAAATATTCAATTATCATAAGTTACATATTTAATAATATCATTATAATTTATAATGAGATCATGCAGGAAGCTGGGCTTTAATATAGTTTTTAAATTCAAGTTATTAGTCGGCTTCTGTTATCAGTTTTGTACAGTACCTACCAAAACGATAACATTAAGCGGCGACGGCTGTTGACTATATATATAAATATATAATAGTGAAATACCAGTCGTCAAATTTTGGTATTGGAAGTCAGCAAAATTCACTCTAAACCACCACCCAAAAATAAACTCTAGGATCACCACTTGTGTGATATAAACTACGAGTAAGTATATTAAGTATATTATACTGTTTGAAATTATAGTGTTCTCGCAAATACGCAACATAGGATGTGATCACTTTATCGTTGGAATTACGTATAGGTTCATATTATCTGCAGCCTTCCTCGCGTATATTGCGTATACGCTGTACAATTATAAATAGGTATCTCCAGGGTTGTACTAGTTCAAACAAACGGCCCTGGAAATCATTTTTTAACAGGCCCCTTCTCACAGCTTACAGCCTGTGCTATGAAGATGTTAGAACTGAATAATTTTTTGCTCACTCAGAGGCGTATATGAGGTGGTGGGGGGGGGGGTAGGGGTTTTTGTTATTGTGGCATTATTAAAATAAAGTTAATTTATAATAATAATTAAATAAATTATGTGACTTGTTGACTGTGCTCACTTATATCAATATTCTCACTTTTAAATTGTAATATATATTTTTCTTTATATTTCATCATAATATATCCTATAAATATTAAATATACTACATTTCTGTATACTTAGATAGTTATATATATATAATAAAATATAATTTACTAATTACTATAGATTCATAAAACATAATAAACACGTTTTATTGTATTACCTATATAAACTTTTTTACAGGTACATTTTAAATAACCAGGGACTTTCTTAAAATGTTACTTTGTTGAACTACTTACGCAATTAAGGATGCCTTCAAATGGTAATGAATTTAAAATATCCTTTTTAAGGTGGATTAACATTCATGTATCTAAGCTTTCAATAGATGGTCGGTAGAGTCCTTCCCCCACCTCCACGTGGTGCCGACTGGAAACGGAATTCCGATTCCGGCTAACGGGGGAGGCACAGAAGGCAAACTGTATAAAACCGAACACCGGCGGGTCAACACTAGCGATCAGAGAGGGCCAACATCGCCCTCCAACTACCGACAACACAGACCGAAGGCTCGATGCGTAGACGACTGGGAAACGGGAACCCAACGGGCCACTCAGCGCCTCCGTATCATTATCCGAAACTGCCCCATAGCGGCAGCCGTGCCCCGGGGCATTAGTAGGATACCCGGACGCCTGATCCCCGTCAGGGTGATCTTTGATCTGAGAAAGGGCTGCGGGTCAAACGCCTCAAGTCTCCACTGACTGGGCACTCAACGCACCGAGCAGCACGAACCAACGGACGGAATAACCAGAAGGAAAACTGAACAAACCCAACTCCGGCGGTCCACAACCAGAGAGGGCCAACATCGCCTCCATCCGACACCAACAACAGCCGAGGACGGATTCCGGGAAACGAGCGGAAAGTAGCAGAACAACGGTGTAACTTTCCGTACCCCGAAAACTCATCCGAAACTGCCGACAGTGGGTTGGTGGCCCACTGCGCAGGAGTAAGAGTGTAAGACACCCACAGCACGACTTGCCATCGTCAGGGTGACTGAGGAAGTAGGGGCTGCAGACGTAGACACCCACGTGACGCAGCGACCCGAGCGGACCCGGAACTACGACGGAACAAGCACGGAGACAGAAGGAAAACTGTGAAACCAACGACGGCGAGACGCGCACTCCACAACACCGGAAGGAGAAGACGCGAGGCACGAGACTCGAGGCCGACGAGCTATCAAGCCGGCCGGGAAAACCCAGAACATGACTTCAAGAGTGGTGGGCAGCATAGCCGAGTCGAGAAGTCAACCAATGCCAACAGCGGGCCATAAGCCAACAACGTATCAATTTTATTTTTTTCTCATTAAATGTCTCATAAAATTATATAAATTATAAATTTCTCATAACATTTAAAAGCAATTTAAATATGCGCCCTCTAAGGGACCAACAAAGGTTGTAAATATTAATAAAATGTTATATATAATTATTATTAATAAATCATGGCGGCGTCGCGGAAGTAATGCGAAAGCAATTCCCGCGGCGCCGTCGGTTACAAACTGAAAAAAAAAAGTTTTCAATAGATAAACAATTTCTTAACCGGTTTTTGATGTATGTTAATGAAGAAAAACTTTTTTCACGCCCTACCTGGGTGCAAGCCAAATTTAGAATATACTTATTAAGCTATTAAAAAATTATTATAAGCTTTGACATGTAACCTATACTTAAATAGAACATTAAAACATAGATATTATACCGTATCTCATAAGTCATAACTCGTATAAGTCGTAGTATCAAACGAATAAAACGTATAAGAATAGTTTTGTAGTGTTATCGTTACGTATAAATAGGTACCATTCGCAGGGCTGGCTCTAGACATAATGTGTACAAGGGCAAAATCAAAATTTGCCGCCCTTTCGTTTTGATCTCTCTATTAGTCCCTATTTTCCCCTTAACCATATCCTCAAACATATTCACGTCTACTTCGAGTTCAAGTTACAGTATACCTTACATGTTATAGTTATAATTTATAATTAAAAAAAATATATATTTTTATTCGACTATAAATAATTAATTAATATATTAAAGGATAAGAATTTTATTTTTTATTACATTTAAATAGTTCACAATTTTGTTGACATTTATAAGTACCTTAAAATAATAAAATTTCTTCAGAAAAATGTTAAAAATCGCTTAAAAATTAGAGTGAATTGATTTCTTATAAAATTTAAAGGTAAGATTATTATATAGGCAATCTCATGGGATTTTTATTATATTTTAATTTTAAAGAGAGTTATGAGTATTTTAAGACGTACAAATAATTCAAAATTCTAATTCAAATCAATTCACTCTAATTTTTAAACTAACAAAGCTACACGTGTTTTGCTGAACGTACAATTTGCTATGTTACGCACTTCAGCACTTGTAAGACGGAGACACCATCATGTATGCGATATGCGGGTGAGGCGTCCGCATTAATTATTATAATTTAATTAAATTATATTATTATGTATATGCTCTACGTATAATTTTTATACAGACATACACAAGGCCGCATTTAGGGGGGGCCCTGGGTACAACTGCCCCGGGCGCCAGTATTTTAGGGGCGCCAAAATGTTGTGGCCAGAAATATGTTTACTTGTGAATTATTAAAATTGTATAATTTTAATTATTTTAATAACAGTGTTATATATATAGTATATTATGTTGTTTGACATTTTTTTAATTAATATTAATTTGCATAGTTTTATATAATTTTATTTTATTTATTCATGAAATACCTAAAAACTACTTAAATATGTTAAAAAAAACAATTTATATGATGAACAATAAGCAAGGTTTAGGTGACACAAATTCAAATGTATCTTTGCAGAGAGGATCAAGCAATTACCAAACAATATTTTTAAAAAAGCACACATTGTAATATCTTTCTGTAATTTCTTTTTTGCTCCTCAATTTTTCAAAAATGGTTTTCGGTTTTTGCGTTAGCTTAAGTATCAACATATTATATACGGCCATAAATGTGGCCTAAATACGGCCATGCTTACCTCCAAGGAAATGCCGCCTCTTAAATAATGCCGCCCCAGTGTTGCCTGTGCAATCCACCGCGGGCCTGAGCATTCGACAAAAATGTGTGCAGCAATTAATTCACTTTGCCCACTTGAATCAGGGTGGGGCTCACTTTTCCCGCCTAATGTATGAAAAAATTGAGTATTAAAATAGTCATTCTTACACTGCCCAAAATGTTCAGGCATTGTACACAGTGCCCGGACATTGCATAACAATGCCCGAGGTTTCCTACTTTGCCCATAACATATAATATTCGCATCTAGTAGAAAAAATGATCTGCAGGTTATAAACTTCGATGAAAGTTTTTGGATCTAGTTGGTACTTTTAGGAGGTTAAAATTGAAAATTCTCAGTAGGTAATTTTTAAAATAATCAAGAAAAACAAATAGAAATAAATGATCATCTGTTTTAATTGTTTAGTAACCTTGGTAAGATTGTCTTCGCTTGGATTGTAAATTATAATTGATTAATTTTAGTTTTTTTTCTAAAAATGTCAATAAAAATTATTCGTTTGATCAAAAAGCTTAAAAATATAACACAAAGTTCCTCGTGAATTTTTATTATACCTATTTCAAAATATTAACGATACGTCATAAGCATGATTATTTTTTATAAGCATTTAAAGTTCAAATGTTGACAAAACAAAAATTGTTAATAATTTATAGTTCAAAATTTATAAAATATTAAATTTGTAATTTGTATAGCTAAAAGTTTTGCCCCCACATCCCCCAATAATTATTACTGTTTATTAAATTAATGTACCATGTATATAAGTACACGTAAAATGTTTGAGTTTTTAATTATTTTATATATTATAATATGTTTCTATCATAAACTTTGTAATATTAATAAAACCATGATTAACTATAACTAGTTATGTGAGCAGTTCACTAGTAAACTATTAAATTGCTGACATAGGTACCTAGGTAGTTATTCATGATTACAACAATATACAGTTTATATTTAAGTATTATAAAAAACACATGAGAACTTATGGACCGTTAACTATTTATTGTAATAAAATAAAATTTTATTATGAGATTACAAAACAAAATCTAATCGCCTATGACTTAGCACCATTTCATTAATAATTGCATCCACATTGATGGGTATGTCCCAATGAATAGACTCAAATAACAGTCCATTTAGCCTACCCTAAATACAAAAAAAAATTAAATTATAGTTAGCGGTTATAACTTATATAATAAATATTTCCTAAATACATTGCTTCATTCATAGTTGAGCTAAGATAAGTTTTCAACTTTTTAAGTTTGAAAAAGATCTTTCAGAAGTAGCTGCAGATAATAGTAAATGGCAATATACTATGCATTTTTCAATGTTCGGTTGAAAAATTCAATTAAGAAAAAAAAATCACGATATTAATAATTGAAAATCGAGTTTGATACTGAAGTTTAGAACATTTTTTAGAAAATCGTTGTATTGTATGATAAAATTTGTTTTTCTTAATCATGTAAAAACACACAATTTAACATGTACGAATCAAGAGACAATTGTGGGGAGGGGGTCCGGACCCCGTGGACTCCCCATGAATACACTGTTCTGCATAGGTACCGGTGGAATACATAAGTGCCAAAATGAGATAAGAAAAAAAAGTTGTATCGTACGAAAGCTTCAAAGTCGTATCATATGTAAGAGCCAAAATCCTAGATACCTGTGGACGGGGTCAATAAATATTAAATAACATATTATATTATACTTAGAACAATAGGTATATTATATTTTAACAATTTATTATTGACAATTTTTTATAATATCAAATTTTCTAAATAGCTATACTCATATAATTGTTAATTGTACCTTTGGGCTTTGGCGTTTATATAATTTAGCCCTGCGTACGCCACTGCCTATCTCTAATAAGAGGGGGGGGGGGTTTGAAATTTTTTTTCAAACAAAATTTAGTTGTATAAATCAAGTTTAGCGCTAACGCGAATTTTTAAACTCGTGTATTTCAACCTGTTAAGAACGATGGTGCAAAAATGTATTACCTGAAACTATTAGTTTTTATGGTATAGCCTTATGCTTAGTTCACGATTTTCGGTGTTTATTGTTTAACGCATAAGTACAACGCTTATATTACCTTGCCCATGACGAATCTTAATTTTTTTTTTTGAAAACTAGGTCAACGATTTAAAAATGATGGTGCAAAATTAATTCTGACACCAACCCATGGTGGTTTTACATAACAAGTCGAGGGATGTTTTCGATTTCATTTGTCGGAGCGAGCGCAGCGAGCAAGTGACCACCCCGGGTGTATGTATCTGAAAATACCAAAAATTTCAATTATATAGCTATAACTTTAAAGTAAGTTTGAACACCATATTAAGACTTCCCCATCGTTTTTAGAATACCATACCTGGCATCGGAAAATTGATTATAAACTGTCTAAAAGTTCATCAATTGAAGTTGATAGTTTGGTCAAGAAGAAAAAGTACCAGCGATTTATAGAAGAGAGTTCTGATGAAGGTACTCATTAGTTTATTACTTCTTCATAATTATAAATATCTAAATATTATTCATTTTACCAATATCTTTTATCATACATTATAAATATTTAAAAAATTGAATTAATAATACCTAAGTTCATACAATTATTATAATAAACAAGTTTGTGTGAAGGCCTAAATTGATGTAAATAAAATTATACTATAAATTTCAATATTTATTATACACATGATAAAGATTGCGTCATCTATAATGTTGTTTTTATCTGTAAAGAAAATTAATTTATAAAAACAATAAAATACTACTTAAAAAATTATATTTCAAATAAAAATTAAACAATTTTATTTGTATTTAAAATCAATAGATAATACGTTGGTATTTTACACATTAAATGCATACAAATGTTGCAGTATGTGAATTGTATTTTTATACAAAATAGTAATTTTTAATATACCATACATAATTAACAAAACACAATGATCATTATAGGTATGGCTTTGTCAAGAAAACAGCATTAAATATTATAACTAAAGTTGAAAATAAATTGAAAACGAAAATTACAAAATTATATTCGTATTTTTCTTTAAATAC
>NC_042493.1:13811093-13828472 GCF_005508785.2 Acyrthosiphon pisum
TTAAAATTTCTTCAGAAAAAATGTTAAAAATCGCTTAAAAATTAGAGTGAATTGATTTCTTATAAAAATTTAAAGGTAAGATTATTATATAGGCAATCTCATGGGATTTTTATTATATTTTAATTTTAAAGAGAGTTATGAGTATTTTAAGACTTACAAATAATTCAAAATTCTAATTCAAATCAATTCACTCTAATTTTTAAACTAACAAAGCTACACGTGTTTTGCTGAACGTACAATTTGCTATGTTACGCACTTCAGCACTTGTAAGACGGAGACAACATCATGTATGCGATATGCGGGTGAGGCGTCCGCATTAATTATTATAATTTAATTAAATTATATTATTATGTATATGCTCTACGTATAATTTTTATACAGACATACACAAGGCCGCATTTAGGGGGGGCCCTGGGTACAACTGCCCCGGGCGCCAGTATTTTAGGGGCGCCAAAATGTTGTGGCCAGAAATATGCGTTTACTTGTGAATTATTAAAATTGTATAATTTTAATTATTTTAATAACAGTGTTATATATATAGTATATTATGTTGTTTGACATTTTTTTAATTAATATTAATTTGCATAGTTTTATATAATTTTATTTTATTTATTCATGAAATACCTAAAAACTACTTAAATATGTTAAAAAAAACAATTTATATGATGAACAATAAGCAAGGTTTAGGTGACACAAATTCAAATGTATCTTTGCAGAGAGGATCAAGCAATTACCAAACAATATTTTTAAAAAAGCACACATTGTAATATCTTTCTGTAATTTCTTTTTTGCTCCTCAATTTTTCAAAAATGGTTTTCGGTTTTTGCGTTAACTTAAGTATCAACATATTATATACGGCCATAAATGTGGCCTAAATACGGCCATGCTTACCTCCAAGGAAATGCCGCCTCTTAAATAATGCCGCCCCAGTGTTGCCTGTGCAATCCACCGCGGGCCTGAGCATTCGACAAAAATGTGTGCAGCAATTAATTCACTTTGCCCACTTGAATCAGGGTGGGGCTCACTTTTCCCGCCTAATGTATGAAAAAATTGAGTATTAAAATAGTCATTCTTACACTGCCCAAAATGTTCAGGCATTGTACACAGTGTCCGGACATTGCATAACAATGCCCGAGGTTTCCTACTTTGCCCATAACATATAATATTCGCATCTAGTAGAAAAAATGATCTGCAGGTTATAAACTTCGATGAAAGTTTTTGGATCTAGTTGGTACTTTTAGGAGGTTAAAATTGAAAATTCTCAGTAGGTAATTTTTAAAATAATCAAGAAAAACAAATAGAAATAAATGATCATCTGTTTTAATTGTTTAGTAACCTTGGTAAGATTGTCTTCGCTTGGATTGTAAATTATAATTGATTAATTTTAGTTTTTTTTCTAAAAATGTCAATAAAAATTATTCGTTTGATCAAAAAGCTTAAAAATATAACACAAAGTTCCTCATGAATTTTTATTATACCTATTTCAAAATATTAACGATACGTCATAAGCATGATTATTTTTTATAAGCATTTAAAGTTCAAATGTTGACAAAACAAAAATTGTTAATAATTTATAGTTCAAAATTTATAAAATATTAAATTTGTAATTTGTATAGCTAAAAGTTTTGCCCCCACATCCCCCAATAATTATTACTGTTTATTAAATTAATGTACCATGTATATAAGTACACGTAAAATGTAATTATAATATGTATGCAATATGATCGTCAACCATCATTATTTGTTAAATTGTTTCCACTATACATTACTTTTTTATTTCTTTAGAAAAAAATGTCCATTCTTTTATGCAATTTTTCAGGAAAAAAACCAGTTTTTTTGTCAAAACCATTTTTTTTCGGAAATTTTAAATGAAACCAAATTTTCCAATTTTTCCGAAAAAACGGGGAAAACCCGGGTTTTTTTCGGAAAACCTTTTTTTTTCGGAAATGTTGATCCTTAGTTATTGTTCTACATAGGTATTCTGCGATTATAGGAGACTGCAGTTTATTATTTTGATTATTTAAATTTTGTCTTATTCAAAAAATGTTGTATTGAATATAATTTGAACAATTTGTATAGTTGTAAGTTTGAGGGATGAAAATCTTGAAAGAGTATTGTTTACAAAATATATATTTGGTTATTAAATAGTAAATAATATAAGTACAAAAATTATTTTTTAATCTATTATTTTGATGGTCTATAAGTTTATTATACCTATTTAATTACCTATATGAACTTTAAACGTTGATTTCCAACACTAAGTTAAGACTGACTAAAACAAGTGGGAAAAATTAACATTCTAAAAGATGTAATCAAATATTTTTTTAAATTTTTAAGTTTATGTATTCTGATTTCTGAATATACTTTAAGAATTATTCAAATACCTATACGTATTTTGAATACTTTTTAACTCGTTTATTTGAATATATACAAACTTCGTATTATTATTTTAAATATTTTTATTTCTATGTATAGATACCTAAAAGCAATATAACTCATTATTTATTTTTCTATATATCTATATATGTCCCGACCATGGTTTTTAAGCAGGGGTGGATATAGTGTTTATGTACAGGGAAATATTCCAAGGGACCCTCAAACTGAAAAAAAATTGGTCGCTCCGCTATTAGATATTCAATATAACACCTTTACTAAATAAATAAAATGTTTCGTGCGAAAACATATTTTTAGTTTGGTGAGGGGCTGGAAAAACGGCATATGAGGAAAATGCCTTTTTTCGGTTGTAAGGGATTTTTGAACAATTTCGCGTAAGGTCAGAAAAATGTTTACAAATTCCATATTAAATATCTGCATAGAAGTTTCACATAAATAAGTAATTTTGGAAATAGAGGAAGGGTGGTGGAGAAACGTTTTTATAGTCGCCCTACACAAATTCTCGTACAACTTCGAAAAAATATTTGTACAAATTGAGGATCTTATCGTACAAATTCGTACAAATTCCATACTAAATGTCGGCCAATATAAAAACACAATATGGTGGGGGGGGGAGGATTAGGGAAACATACGAGGATATTTTTGTCTTCGATTAATGATAAAAATTTAAAATACTCTGTTAAAGATCCGCAAGCAAATTATTGACTTGTCGTGGTACCTATCATTATATTGTTAAAAATAATAGTAAGTAATAATAATTTATATAAAAAATTAATAGTTTTAAATTTATACTATTCCTATTTGGTGAATATTTTATTCTGCAAAAAAACAATGTGTAGACCCGAGTGGGCCCTCCAACATAAACATGGACGGGCCCCAAAGGGAAAAGGTTTAAAAGATGTTTCATGAAGGACATCATTGCGGTAGAAATAAGATCATGGGGATGTTAAACGTACTAAGATGGAACGCAATCTGTGATGTTACATGTTCCAAAATAACATCCTATTGACATTGCTAGATCAAAATATTGCACAGTGGGTAAGGGCCTATCCACCCTGGTTTGAAGCGAACAAATCACTATGCTTTTTCGCGTATATGGCCAATCGTGATTATTATTATTAAGTTTTAATATCCGCTGTCATTTATTACAAGGAAATCGTCTAGGACATTTTATGACCTTAATAATCTTCATGATCTGCACTACGCTTATTACATATAATGAAATTACATTTTAAATCAGCACTCTAACCACTCGGTCGGCTGAATAAACTTTAGCAGCATCCTCGTGTTATATTATTATTTACGCATTATGTGAATAAAATAATAATATGCATAATAATAAACAATAATAATAAGATTAATCCAACAACAACGAAAGGGCACTAAATAAGTGTCATATTGCATAATAATATTATGGTTTTTCTGCAACACGAGTTATTGTCACCTAAATTATGGACGTGAATAATGTGTTTTTTTGTGTAATATCACGTTTTATAGGTACCAGAAAATATGGATTTTTAAATCTTTCTTAAACATTTTCAATATTTGTAAAAACCCAACAAATGTAATGCATAAGTTATTATTGTTACTAGAAATAAAAATGTATTTTAGGATACCTTGTTATTTAAATTTTTATGAGGTCTTATAGTTCAAATTTTGACGAATTTAGTTTTTAAAAGTTAAAACAACGATATATCATATGGATAATTATATTGTGATCCTAGTATAACATATATAAACATTATTTAACACGATGATAAGTACCTACATTATTAAATAATAATGATTATCTGCAATTGAACAATCAGCACGCATGATTATAATACGTGCCAAATAAATGGTATGCTATTATGCATACCATATTAACTTTATACCTCTAATCTAAAAAATGTCTTCATAAATAATAATACATTAAATTTGTTTTTATTATTAATTTAATTATTTTATCAAATAAAAAACATTTCTAAGAATATCTTTTGTTATTTATAAAATCCATTAACTAATGGAGTTATTAAAAAAATAATCTGATAAATGTATCATATTACACAGATGACCTACATTGTAAAATCATAATATACTGCTTTATTTTTTTAATGGAAAAGTGTAAGTATTTGAGTGGCGTATTTCATTACATGTTTTAGACCGAGTACATAATGATAATTGAAACGAAGTTTATTGTGGCACGATGTGGACTGGCTGGAAAAAAACGTTCCTGACGAAATACTATAATTTATAATGTAATAAACAGTTATCTTAGCCAAAACATTCAATTTTTATACCATCATACTGATCGATCTAGTTATAATGCGATAACACTTTTTAAAACTGATTTGAATTTGTTATTATGTCAATTTGAAATTTTGGTCAGTCTACTTTTCCCAATTTCACCCCCCCCCCCCCCAAACATAAATTAATTTAGCTTGAATATTTTTAAATTTCGGAATTTTCAAACGTTGATTAGGTATTCGGGATTTGTTCGGAATATAAACAGAAATCTTAAAATATGGACTAACCGATTTAAAATTAACATTCTAACAAATTCGGATCAATTTTCTGAAATAGTATCGCATTATTTGATCGATTGGTTGGATGGAACAAAAAAAAAAAGCAGGAGCGGTAAATTGGAGTGACGGTCCGCGATAGATTGGTTATATTAAATATCTTGAGTATATTGATAATATCTCACTACACTACGTATATTATGCATTTATAATATATTTTAATTAATAAAATATTTATATAAGTATATGTAAAGTGAAAATCCCTAAAAGTGGCGGGCAGTAAAGTGGAAATCCCCAAAAGTACTGGGGCGTGCATAACACGCGTATTCCCTGCACAACCAGACACTAAACCACGGTCCTTACAAAACATAAACTTTTGGTTCTAATAAACAAATCATAACCTCCATGCATGACGCGTAAACATTTTTATTTCATGAAATTGTTTTCGTAGAATAATCTGATATATAATATTTATTGGAAAAGAAACTCTGAAACTTCTACCGGGCGTCCCATGACACCACTCACTTTTTTATTTATTTTAGTAATTTCGTTGCAAATTGATTGTATAGTTATTTGCGATCTGACACAGTGGTAAACTGTAGATGTTTTGTATGGCCAATCGTTTAAGACGCAAAGTGTAGAAACATTCATGCACACACACACAAATACGCGCGAAAGCTCACACAGAGGTTTTAAAATCGGTTGTTTTTTTAAAACATGCCTTATAAAAATCATTGTAGTTGTGTGAGATTGTAAAAATTATATCTTCAGGAACAAGTAAGGAAAATGCATTTTTAATAAATAACAAACATAAATATTGATCAATTGAATTTAAATCCAAGTCAAATTTGTCTAATTTTTTTTCAATTTAATAATACCAGTTGCTTATTGTTTTAACATGTTCTTCGAAAATAAAAAAAATAGAATAAGGGGTTAGATAAAAATATTTTAAATATATTAGTTATGGGGTAGGAGTGAATTAAACGTACCTATGTGCGGGCAAGTGCTTGGGTTTTATATATTGACCATGCTTTTCTGCACGCAATGCGTTGCCCGCATATACGGCGAAATACAAGTAATTTTTTTCTTCTCCGCATGCGTGCAAACCAGCTAGGATATAATATAAGGAAGTGTGTATTTTTGAATTTGTTATTGTAATGATTTTCTGTCGTTCTGATAATAAAATATTAGTTATGGATTGTTGGATAATTTAAGGGTTTTCGTTACTTTTGATTATGAATGTTGAGTGACGTATGTATTCGTTTGCGTTGTTTTATTTTGTTATAAATATGACTTTTTGTTTAAATAATTTTGCGTATGTATATGAATTGTCTCCAGGATGGGTATAGGTGTGGATTTCTTGAGGTCGGTAATGTTGTGCTAGATATTGTTGTAAATAAATAAATGGATTACTTCATCAGTCATCATTGGCCATACTGATGTTGTTGGATTGATAGTGGTATCAATATTTTAATCAATTAATAAATTCTATAACAATATCATTATTAATATCATGGCTATTTATATATATTTAGCCATGATTAATATTAAACAAAAAAATTGTTTTTTTTTCTTAATAACAATTATTAAAAATTAAACGCTACTTCGCAAAATAATAATATTATATTGTATATTTGTGAAAACAATTTTATTATTTAAATCTTTACAATGAGTACGGGATCGAAGCGGCTTTTGGCGATGTGCAACAACGCCAACAACAATGCATTGGAAGGTACTATTATAGTTGGTTTATCATATTCAAAATATATTTTTATTTAACATTACAAGATAATATTATATTAAATAAATCTAGAACGTACAATCGAATCCGAAAATGAAGGAAGTATTTCATTAACTTATGATGATTCTAGTGATGAATATATTCCACCAACCAAAAATCCTGAAGAGAGTAGTGATGACGATATTCTAAATGATAATGGTAGGCAACACTAAAACTATATCTACTTTTATATCAACTATACTCATATATTTTTTTTAATGTCCTAGGTTATATCGAGCTCAATCCTGAAAATCTTATAAATACACTAAATCCAGAAAATAACAATGATAATCATGAAAGACTTGATATTGAAGGTAAACTTGTTAAATAATAGTATTAATTACTTTTTATTTTTTTCTCTACAGTAATAATAATATTAATTTACAATATAATTAACTTCATATTGTGTACAAATAAATTTAAATGCAATACTATTGAGTATAAAATAACTGGATTTTTTCTTTTAGTAATTTATTGTGTGTGTTATTGAATTTTGTTTTTCATCAGGTTAAAATTATTAGACCTAATTTTATGGTAGGTATTTTGAAATTTTAGTGATCAATTCCCCATGTTATAATTTAATTATAATAATTTTAAAATCGTCATTCGCAGTGATATCAGCATATTACGACAACACTGCACCGTTTCGACCTAAACGTATTAGCCCCTTCCCCGCTAATTCCTAATGTTTTTAAATTACCATTATATTTGTGCACTACAGGTGTAATATAATTACATTATTAAAAGTAAAATATTAAATATTATATAAATATTATAATTAGAGTTCATTACACACTAAGCGTCTTTGAACGCGTGCGTCAGCGTTTTTCATAATTTATAAATTATAATATTCGGATGTCATTGCACCCAAATGATACCTGATATCACTGTACTTTGTATAGGCGGTGAAATGTCCTAGACCTAGAGAAAAATTATATTATATAATAGTAAACATTTTCGCGTGCCATGGATTTGCCATCCCTGTCCTAGACTTACTATTGTGTGTCGTGTGTGTAATTGTTTGTGGGAGAGTACGGTTATTACTATTATAATATAGAAATAAATAAAACGACTCGGTCGGTTTATTTCATGGCATATGCATTTTTATTATAATGATTAGAAAGAAGGAAAGTGACTCCGTAGACACAGTACAGGAGTATCGGGTGCAATGACATCTGCAGTGGCGACTTGGGCACACATTACTTGGTCAGCTAAATAAAAAAGGAAAATTTGATTGAAAATATTATCATGTATAGAAAATTCGCATATAAACAACCGGTGAAAATTGCATGTATATACGTTCATTTGTTTTAGAGTTACACCAAAAACCAATACCGATTTTGTTGAAAACCTCTTTTGCGTAAAAATTCCCGTTTTCCCTTAATTTTTATGTTGTTTTTCCCGGCACTTTTGAAAACTATTGGAATTTTCAAATTTTGACCTCCCGAATGGACCAACTAGATTCACTTTCCCATCGAACAAGATACTGTTGAAGAAAATCGAAGCAGTTTTACTGCCCCAAACCGTGATGGCAGACACTAAAATAAAAAATAAATAAAAAAACACACATCATCATTGTAAAATCAATACATTCATCGTTCCACTCAGAATCTAAAATAATTATGTAATCGTCGGATGACGAGCACCAGTTACGGGTCGTTTGTCTGACGGACGAATTTGTATTTTATTTTATATATTTTTATATTTTAATTTGCATCAATAAACGATGTCTTAACCCGGCTACGTGGTAATATTATTCCCAAAGTGGGAAACTATTGCCTGTTAAAGGGTTAAGAATTAATTATAATTTATAACTAGACGCTATTGTTATAATAAACTTGAACGTATATAATATAATATCTCAGGTAGCATTTTGTAATGATAATATTATTATATATTTTATTATTATAAGTTAAGATAAAAGACTAGTTAAGATTTTTAACACAAAAAATTTCTTTTAAATTTCATTATATGTTTTGATTTGATATAATTTTACATATGATATGGATCACACCAAAAAGGAGTTATAATTTTTTTACCAGAATTACCTATTTGTCTATATCAGCATTAAGTACACAATGACATATATAGATGTAGGTATATATTATACACATACACGCATATTCGTATCGCAGATCGTGGGTATTTGCATGGTAACCCAGCGGTCCGCTGCTGATTGAACTACCAACACCACTACACCACATATACACAATTTACACGAAGTATTTTCGGCGTCTTGGCATAGGTAGGTACTTGATAATTTCTTAAGTATTCGGTCCGTACAAGTGACTATAAGACCAAATTTAGTGATGAATTAAAACTACTCACCTCGAAACAGAAGTAGCTTGGTATCAATTTTTGTAAAACAATTGTCATTGCAAAAGTTGACTCCTTCGATATTGTCAGAGCCTGTGATACTATCATAGATATATAATAGTATACTTTAGAAGTTTCAAGTACCCACGAATAATATTATACAATCGCAACAAAATAACTAAAATAGTTATTCTAGGTTTTTTATGTAATTTCTTCCAAATTTGAACTTAAAATGAGTATAAAAATAAACTGTGCATGTGTATTTTTTGATTTTTTGGTAACAGAATTAACTACTTACGTAGTATCTTGTTTTAAATTTTCAATCTTTAGATATAAAAGTTGAACATTTTATGAATTTTTAACTACAAAATAATTATTCAATTTTAAATTTGTTAAATGTTGTCTGTCTGTATATTTTTAATATGTTTCAACTGCTATTGTAACAACATATTTTTATTTTCTATACACCATAACATTTTGAAAATATTTTGACTCTTTTTTAGCTGTTTATACGGGCATTGTCATTTTTCAATTTTTTTAGTTTTTTTTTATTAAATATCAATAAAATGTTATTTGTTGTGTAAAAATGAGTGAAAATAATTGAATGCAATGCTCCTGATATATTGTTACAATAGCAGTTGAAAAATATTATAAATACATGGCCACAATTTTTTTTTTATAAGCATTAAAGTTCGAATTTGACAAAATTTATCAAATTTAAAATTGAATAATTATTTTGTAGTTAAAAATTTATAAAATGTTCAACTTTTATATCTAAGGATTGAAAATTTAAAACAAAATTACACGTAAATAGGTAAATATATAAATGACTTTATTCACAATAATATCATTAATTATACATATAGTAATATCATAAGCTTACTGACCGCCTTCGCTCAGAATCGTTTTTCTTATACAATGATATTATATAATTGAATTCAAAATTAACACCATCCATTACAGTGACCCACTTATAACGTACTATATACAGCAGAGTGACATCCACTTGCCCACGTTTTTTTTTTATTATTATTATTATTATTTCTACACAACTAAGTTTTATTCGTAAAAACTTGAAATGATAAATTATTGAATTACATTTTATCACATCAATACTATTTATTTATTTATTTATTTATTTGAAAATTGTTACTTGTTAGTTACATACATTGAATTTTTAATCGAGTGGTTAATTAACAATTAGTTATAACTTATAACTTTAAGTATTTAAACTTTAAAGTTAAGGAAAAATCTAAATGATACGACAATTGGTAAATAAATAAGTAGCCTGCTTCCTGCATACCCATTATATTATAGGTATAGTTACTTATAATTTGTTTACCTAATTAGAAATAGAAAATAAATAAATATTTTACATGTTATAATATAATAATCTAAACTACTATAATAATTACTATACTGAGTACTATCTATACCTCAAATGTAATTGAATTGGACTAAAAGTAGATATTTGTTTTAAATGGTCGTATCCAAACTTTCTTCGATTTTGATCCAATAAGTATAAAAACCAAAGTAAAATTTGGTGAACAAAATTGAAAAATTGTATAAATTGTTTTATAAATGGGTAAAATCAACGAAATTGTAATAAAGTTGAAAAAATCCAAAAATTGCACTTAAAAATGTAAACTTGATTATTACCAACTAGTTCGAATAATATATCTACATGCTGCTTTTATTATAAATACCTACTAAATGTATAGCTTTAATATTTTAGGTAACCGCTCTGCTGAACTAATAAGGTACTACAGTAGGTGTGAATAGTGTACTTCGTAATTTAATAAGTCACTGTAATGTATGTATTATGTATTAATTATAAATTCAATAATAAATAATTGCTCACGAGCAACAATTTTGAGCGAAGATGCTCGATCAGCCTATATTTTTATTAAATACTAAATTATTTCATGATATTATATTATTTACATTGACATTAAAGTAATTTATTTTATTATTACTGTCGCGGCTGGACACAATAATATGTATAATATGCTGAATAAGCTAATTTCGCCAACATCGGGTCAAGGTCGCGTTTCACGACCATCGATGTCTCGCGCGCCTTTTCTGATCCACCGGTCATTGCCGTATGTCGATTATGCTATAGCTGAGCAGGGTTTTGTTGTTTTATTATTATGTGAACTATTACCGTATTTTTACCATAGAGATTTCGTGCAACAAATATTTATTATTTTATACATACTACTTACACTTTTTCCGTTCTCATATATAGGTATACAGTCCACTATATCAGCGCACGGTCGTACATTGCCGGGTCAGTAATCGTACGTCAGCAACAGCCCGTCAGCTGGCAATACCTACCTGACGACACCCATTACTCCGTCAATCTACCAAGGTTGCTCAAACCAAATGGCCCCCTACACTAAAGCTGCGGTATCCCTGTAGCGTCAAACAGTGGAACAGCACGGCCGCGTCGGACAGTATACCAGAATACGATTTGTCGAAATAATTTTTGCTGAACATATTGCATTTGAAACTTGAAAGTCCCAACGAATTATATTTTATAATAATATTATTTAACAACAAAATAACTAAAATCGTCATTTTTGTTTAAATATTAAATTTTGACGAAATATGAAGTTAAAGTGTATACAAAAAATAAAGTTCATATATTTTTTAGATTATTTTTAAAGGCCCGCCGGCCGTCATCTATATAACTTTACAATTAATGCACACACGTACACGCATTCCGAGTGCTGTTTGTATAATATACGTGTATACTGTTTAGGCTATAACCGCATGGCAGCATTTGTTATTAACTACACCCGCAAGAATTGTCTCGGACTTACAAACATGTTACAATTTTAAAATTATCATATAACTCGTTTTAAAATTAAAATGTATCAACAAGCCCATGAGATGCACTAGATAATATTCTGACTTTTAAATTTGATAATAAATTAATTACAGAAATTTGGTGTTGCGTTCTAATTATAATTCTATAAAGAAAAGTTGGTTGACATTTTTATTAAAGCTAAATGCTGAATTACGTTTTTATATTATATATAATAATATTAATTTTATTCATACTATCTACCTGTACCTATAACCTTCAGTTCTCAAATATTTATTATTTGTATTAATTTTTGTTCACATTGTGAATTATCAATTACCTATGTGTTATTTTATTGTTAGTGTTTGATAAATCATTTATCTATAATTAAGTAGGTAAGACATTTAACTCGTGTTAAGAGGACGCTAAACCCGCATGACGTCTTGTCTCCATCTTACAAAATAATGTATTAACATACCAAAAACTGTTATGCGCGGGAAAGAACCGAGAAGGCTACAATCATGACTAAGAAACGAGATTTTTACCATATAAAAATTCCGTTTCTTAGTTATGATTGTAGCATTTCTGGTTCTTTCCTACACACAAAAGTTTTTTCTATGTTGTACATTTGTAAGACAGAGGTCGGAGACAACACATGCGGGTGTAGCGTCCTCTTAAGTAGGTATTATAAAAATTAAATTAATCATCGATAATCGATATATTGTAGATTATCATTTTTGTATGATTTTTCGAAAATAAGAATTTTTATTTTATTAAATTTTGTTTGCCTCTTAGTCAATATTTAATATTTGGTGGGTACTCTATTGAGTGTATGTAAAAATTAATGTTAGCTTTTAACTTAAAATTCGCAGATGCTCGAATATCCAACTAATTATAATCTCTAATATCAAATCTCTATTGAAGGTGTAACTAATATTGAGTACCTGCACTGTTTTAAGGTGTACCTTTAGGTATATAGGTAAGTAGTAGAAATCCAGCAATATTTAGCAGATATTTAGAATTCACTGTTTTATGCCTAAATGATTGGTGCTATTTTATTTTATATAGCTAATGAAATGGTGTTACAACCTTAAGGTTAATTTGTAAATAGTAAAATATGTAAATACTAAATACAATAATAAATACTATTGTATAGTACCTACTACCTACACCATAATTTGTAGCTTGAGTGTGAACATTTATCTGGAGTGAGTGTGCTAAAAGTATAGTAAAAAAGTTGTCTGTTCATATTCCTGGCCGCGACCCATGTTTTACAATGAAGATATGAAGATAGGTCCATCCATTCTTTTATTACCTATCTTTATGTTTTCAAAACGCCCACTTAAATGGCCGATAACCAGATGGACGATGCGTTAATTTATCTTTAATATATTTGTAAGCCTCGCTAGGACGTATTCAAATGCGGCCTTCGTTACGGGCGGCGCACGGCGGCGGCTCGTGCGTGACGATGCCCCTTCTCCGTACAATGCCACGCCCCGAAATTTGATGACCACGCAAAATATTCTTTTTTCTCCGCGCTCGTTAATGTGAACGATTGTTATCATACAATATTATTGTAACATTTATAATTTATATATAGGTACCTAATACGTAAAATATAATATATAAATATGTGTATGCTGTGTGCGTCGTATTTGTAAAATATTCAAAGATTTTATTTTTTTATTTTTTTAACATATTACCTCATGTACTTAATACTGTTATATAACTATTTGGGTTTCTATGATCTGCTTCAAATTTCGTTTTGTTTTATTTTTAAAATATACTTCTGAACGTTTCCGCTCAGTTAGGTATGTATTGTTATTATTATTATTACTCTGCATAGTAATACGATACTGATTTTAGTCGTATTGTACACCACTGCCCTAAACATTTTATTATGGATTATCCAAATGACTGATGTCCACATAAAAATAATTTAACAAACAATTATATGTCAATGTTCAATCAGCGAATTTTTTCAGAACGACGATGGTCTACGAAAATTATGTATACAATATTATTAACGTTATATATAATATAGATAAATTAAAACAGTAATTTTTACACGCTAGAAATAAGCGGACATTTGGTGAAATTACTGGGTGGGGGGGGGGGCTGAGCATTATATTCTCATTACACTTATAGGTACCACTGTACTATAGCCACTCGCAATTATTTATTTCCACAAGACAATTTACAAAGATCGACATACTAAGCAATTTTGACCATAATTAAGTACATACAAAATTGTGTGCCTTATCTTTAACATTTTAGAAGTATTCTGAACAGAAATTATTAAGTTATTCATTTTTAATTTAGAATTATTACTAATGGCGTCAAATCCGTAAGAGGTGTCTCATACAAAATGTAGGTATAAGTCTGACATAGTTACCCCCATACCATATTAATACGTAATTTCATCGCAACCGGGACGATGCGCGACGCGTCGCGGACAATTGCTGATAAACAACATATATATAAAAACATTATTACTAATTATTAATACTACATAATTACGATCGTTCCAAGTTATGATAAGTTATGTTAGTAAAATCTTACGAATTTAATTTAATTTTTATCACAGAATATTTTTTTATAGTTAATTTTTTAATTCAGTTATTAAATATGAATTTTACAATTATAATAATTATTGTATATTTAGTCACTTTAAAGTTTTGTCGCTTTTGGGCGAAGACCTGAACTTTGAACTTCTGGGAGGGCTTAGGCCCCTCAAGCTCCCTCACATGGTTTCTGCCTATGCAGCTAGAAAAGTACCTAGATTTAGCGTTAAGAATCACTGGTTATTATTATTGTATGCGTATACAGAGTGTCCTGTGTGGATATACCTACTAGCCATAGAGAGCCGCCCGGACAAAAAACAATTTTTTGGCTTTATACAATAAACTAAAAAAATTATTAAAAATCACGAGATAAACAAAAATAAAATATTGAAATATCAAAATTTTTACAAAAATAAGCTCTATAAAATGGCTATCTTAAATTGTTTAAAAAATAAAATATGTGTAGCCTTGCCTCTATGAGTCTAATATAAAAAAACAGATTTATAATATATTTATTATCTCAGGAGATAACGCAATGGGTAAATCCTCGCGGCACACTCTGTATAAGTAAATAATGGTATTAGGTCTCATTGAGTCACAAAAAACCCTAGAGCTAAGCACCCCCTTGTTCACCCATATAGCAGAGACATCCAAATTTGTATACGATTTGGATATGTATTAAATATCAATGTCTACAAATTGCTATAAGGGCAATTGTCTAGTTGCGCCTATGTAAGTAGGTATTGTTTATGCAAGCGATCTGGCAAAATCAACCTTGTAGTTCAAATCGTTTTTGCACACCTTGGCACATAAAAAAAAGTCAAAATATATAAATATTTATGTTATTTTTTTGTCAAATATGTATTAAAATATTAAACAAAAAGTTTTTATTCAACAGTTAATTTTAAAATTAGAGTCTTCTAAAAGGTGGGTAAGTGGTTACCGCGCTCTGCTGAACATTATGTGCCGTGTAATGGATGTGTTAAATTTTTATTCAATGATATAAAATCATTGTAGGTATATGAAAAATAATTATTACCATTGATTGTATAGCTATTGAAATAGCTATTTTGCGTATATTCTAAATAAAATGTATATTATAAATAATATTATAGGTACCTATAAATTATATATTATATACAATTTTATTAGCGTTATATAATATAGCAAAATTAAAACGGTGATTTTTACCAGCTACATAAGTACCTACCTAGATTTAGCGTTAAGCATCACTGCAGGTCTTATCTACTGTAATATAGGGATTTAAAATACAAAATCAAGACTTTATAACTATACTTACTATAGTTAGTAGTTACTACCTATACTTAATAATTTAAGGAGGATAAGTTCAAAGTATAATATTATAGTTTATAGAATATAGACCTTTTTTTTCCTGGTCTTAACCGACGACGCCTCGGGAATTTCTTTCGCATTACTGCCGTGGTGCTGCCAAAAATAGAATATAGACGTATAACATATTATAACTACCTATCTGGTTATAAGTAGCCAGTAGGTATAGCTTATACAAACGATCTGGCAATATCAAAAGTATGGTATTTGCACACCTTGGCACATACAAAAAACGTCAAAATATATATATATTTATGTTATTTTTTTTGTAAAATATGTATTAAAATAAATGAAATATTATTCATAATTACACATACTACATTTGTTATAGCTATATGAATATAATACATATCTAACCTACATTATAATATACAGTATTATCATCAATTTTATTTTAAGTGTTTTTTCTGATTACCTATATAGTATTATTTTACAGTATTTACTTTAATTTGTCACGCGTACCTTATCCAAATAATTGTTACCTACTGATTTCGCTGTAATCACAATTTTCTCCTCACACCATAACATATTATTCTTCCGGCATTGAAGTATTATTTAAGGCTGTCAACACTCCGTGGTCCGCAGTTCACTGTTAGTTCTTGGACCTACAATAACTATCAGCGAATATAGTCCGTCCGTCGTCTTTACCGCCCGTCGTCTTTACTATCCGTCGTCTTAACCGTCCGTCGTCTTTACCGTCCATCGTCTTTACCGTCCGCCGTCCTTACCGTCCGTAGTCCTTACCTTCCGTCGTCCTTACCATCCGTCGTCCTTACCGTCCGCCGTCCTTACCGTTCGCGTATTCACCAGCTTAACCATTTATACCTTGTTTTATTCGTGAGTATAAAATATATATAATAATATAATATACCTATATTATACATTACGTCCATAATTGAATATATTATAAATAATATTAAGGGTTATGGGGCATCATGAATTACAAAATGTACTTAACATTTTGGGGAAAAAATTCCCACCACCTTTTTTCCTTTAAAAATACATTTATTCAAATTCTGATTTATAGAATTTTTAAGTAGGTTAATTTAAATAGGTACCTAAAGACAATATCGACTATCCACTTCAAGACTGCAACAACTCAAAAAACAATTTTTTTCAGGAGAGCGATTTGAAATATCAATGAATGTTTGGTCAACTATAAAATATCAAATAAATTAGCTAGGAATACTATTTTTGGTACACACATAGGACTTTAATTAATTTTTCCATTGTTACTAATATTATATAAATATATAAATTATGTTAATAAGATATGATCACATGTTGCAGTTTTATATTGAACATTTTTTTTAAAATAAGGCAGTACCTATATTAAAATGTTTTACTATTGAATTGAAACTTAATACTCATGTTATTAGTTATAACAATTATTACAAAGAAAATAAACCTAACAAAACTCTTTTATTTAATAAAAACAACTTCTGTAAATACATACTTGTTAGTTGTTACTTACAAGTTTATTAACAAAATAAAATAAGCTAAAAAGAATAATATTTTTTTTTTTAACGAATTAAAAAAAAACTTTTGACAACATGTCATTACCACCAATATTATTTAGGTCTTAGGAGATCTAATTTTACATTATTGCAATATCATAAAAACATTTTAAAATTAAGTTATACCTAAGTATAATTATTTGATTAA
>NC_042493.1:13829719-13830891 GCF_005508785.2 Acyrthosiphon pisum
ATTTTATATATTTTACTGAATCTCATATAAGTTTGATTATCTGTATTTCACATATTATCACTTATTTATTGTTGAGAATTAAATATGTTTATACCTATATGGAGTAAAGGTAGGTACCTACTTAAATAGAATTTTCGATAAGCCTCGTCAATTGTCACAATCAAAACTTATCTTAAAACTGCGAGCCATTACAATTTTATCAGATATTTAACAGAACGTTTAATAATTTATAGTTAGTTTCCCTCTTGTCTACGACCGATGTAGAGTACCGTATATTGCACGTTTCGTATTTTGTCGTGAACGTATTTGATTTATTAAATCACTCAGTTATGCCTAACGTTAAAAGCTTTTGTTCTAACCGACTAAGAGGTTTTGTAAAAGAATTTGGAGAGCACGTTTTAACTAGGTACCGATGGTTCAATCCTTTATTGCAAATTATGCGAAGTTAATGTCGGTAGTGAACGTCGGTTTACTGTTGAACAGCATATGAACATCGCTAAACATATTCGATTAAGTAAACAAAAAGAAAAAATTATATACAACAATTAATATCAAACACAAACATTTTCAATTTGTCTATAATAATAAATGTTTATTGCATTTTTTGTCCGAAAATTTCTTTACTTTTTAATGCATATTTTTCAAATTTTTCATGCATATTTAGGTGATTTTTAGTGCATAAGTGCATACATATTCATACATTTTTTAGTGCATAAATATCCTAACCCTACTTATAACCGATGTTCGATTACCGAATAACGACGAAACTAGGAAAGTCACTACGAAAATTCCGATTAAGTGTACAAATCAGTATTAAGTTATTTTTTGTTCAATACTTCAATGGGACGATAGTCTTTAATCTAGATAAAATAATCTGATAATCATTGAGCGTCTTCGATCCACGAAGAAATAATACTCTTATCACTCTTATCATTTTTCGGACAACTACCAGCTAGCCGAGGCATTTGATATCAATAATAAAAAAAATATATTATTAGATAAAGAAGTACATAGGTAAATTTAGTTAACCAGTCCTAAAAAAAAAGGTCATGGGGATACGACACCCAAATCCCCCCCTCGTAATTACGCCACTGAAGCCATAAGATAGGTACATAAAATATATTTGACATTATTCTTAAAACATTTTTAACTATACAAAAATGTGTACATAT
>NC_042493.1:13830941-13831985 GCF_005508785.2 Acyrthosiphon pisum
TTATTAGTTATAACAATTATTACAAAGAGAATAAACCTAACAAAACTCTTTTATTTAATAAAAACAACTTCTGTAAATACATACTTGTTAGTTGTTACTTACAAGTTTATTAACAAAATAAAATAAGCTAAAAAGAATAATATTTTTTTTTTTTAACGAATTAAAAAAAAACTTTTGACAACATGTCATTACCACCAATATTATTTAGGTCTTAGGAGATCTAATTTTACATTATTGCAATATCATAAAAACATTTTAAAATTAAGTTATACCTAAGTATAATTATTTGATTAAAATTATGGTTGTAAATATTTTTGCAGAAACTTAAACTAGGTATTTAGGAGCTTGACACCATTAATTTTGTCCTTTTGATTGTTGTCCAGACATTTTTTGTATTCAAATAATACTTGAAATAGTAATAATTACACTATAGGACTTAATTAAAATAATATTAAAATGACAGGTATAATATTATATGAGAATTGTAAATATTAATATTCTTAACTAAAACACCATAAGAAATTAAAATGATCATCAAACATAATAATATAATCTTAATATATAATAATATTATAATCTACCAGTTATAACAGTATTTTAAAAGGTGTGTAAGTGGTTACCACCCTGCTGAACATAATGTGCCGTGAGGTTCACCGTAATAGTTTTGTTCAATTTGATATAAAATTATTTTAGGTATATGAAAAACAATTGCTATTATAGATTATAGACTAACTATTTTGCGGATATTCTAAATAAAATGTATATTATAAAAAATAACATAAGTTCACCTATATTTTGTTCTGAATTTTGTCTCCCCATGGCCTGGGTCAGTCTCGCTGAGCCTTTGTTACAGTTCTGCGCGTCATAATTATACATACTACATAGGTTATAGGTATATGAATATAAATATATAATACATACCTAACATACATTATAATTAGGGTTAGGATGTTTATGATTTTGTCATATTTTTTTTAGGTTTGTTCCAATAGCATCCATTCTTATACAGAAATATGTTTCATGGTATCTATATATTCAAAATAT
>NC_042493.1:13832804-13834563 GCF_005508785.2 Acyrthosiphon pisum
TTACTTTTTAATGCATATTTTCAAATTTTTCATGCATATTTAGGTGATTTTTAGTGCATAAGTGCATACATATTCATACATTTTTTAGTGCATAAATATCCTAACCCTACTTATAACCGATGTTCGATTACCGAATAACGACGAAACTAGGAAAGTCACTACGAAAATTCCGATTAAGTGTACAAATCAGTATTAAGTTATTTTTTGTTCAATACTTCAATGGGACGATAGTCTTTAATCTAGATAAAATAATCTGATAATCATTGAGCGTCTTCGATCCACGAAGAAATAATACTCTTATCACTCTTATCATTTTTCGGACAACTACCAGCTAGCCGAGGCATTTGATATCAATAATAAAAAAAATATATTATTAGATAAAGAAGTACATAGGTAAATTTAGTTAACCAGTCCTAAAAAAAAAGGTCATGGGGATACGACACCCAAATCCCCCCCTCGTAATTACGCCACTGAAGCCATAAGATAGGTACATAAAATATATTTGACATTATTCTTAAAACATTTTTAACTATACAAAAATGTGTACATATTATTATCTATTTATCTGTTTAGACTTTTAGGGCATACAATATAAAAACTTGTGTATTATATAGCTAATAGCTATATTATGTTAAATGATACGAAAATATTTATATTTTATTTATTAACCTCAACCCATGTAAAAAAAAATATTTCCCCCACTCTGCCCACCAGGAAAAAAATTCAAGCGCCGTGCCTGGTTAAATATTACTTTTATTAAAATGCATGATAATTTTAAATTAAAAATTATATCTTCGATGCATTAAATGTTTTAACTATATGTCTTCAGACTATATAGAGATTACAAATTTGAAGTGAAAATAAATTGTAAAATAATATTTTTGAAAATTGCAGAAAAATGGAAAAAACCTGTAAATTCTGCCGGTACATAATCATTGCAACCCTTGCATGCAGTTCTGTGGATGCATTGAGTTGTCAATATTTCTCCCAGAAAGAATGTGATAGCTCAACTCACAGAAACTGCACCACAATCGATATTGCTTGTAAATTAGGGAAAGAGCCAGCGTATTGTTATGCTACCTGGCGTAACAATACGCTGCTAAATCAAGTGGTCATAACAGGCAAGGTATATAACTTAATACTTATAGAATTGTGTTTAATTTTATCATGTTTTTATTTGATTAACATTTTATAGGGTTGTACTTACCGGCAGGATTGCTCACGACCTAGTTGTGTCAACACAACTAGGTCACTCCGGGACGAAATGTATTGTTGTTGCAATACTAATTTGTGCAACAACAACTTCGAATGGGTCCCGGAGGTCAAAAGTAAGCAATACATAATTTATCATACACACAAATATCGTTAACTAAAAAATGTAATAATAAAATTATTTTTTTTTTTATCTTAGGTGAGCCAGGTTATAATACAATATTTTTAATAATAGGATATACTTTGTTATTTATAATTTGTGTTGTAACATACAAAGTATATCAATGTGTTCGAGTAAGTAAATTTAATAATTATTTTTTTTTTGTACCTAATAACTATTAAATAGTATTAAGTATTATACTTTTATGATTTAATCATCTAAAAATGTATTATGATATAAATATGTTCGATACAACTGCTCTAATAATTGTAATTGTAATTATTATTATGTTTGCTATGTATCAATTTAGAATAGGTATACACATACCACGGAGCTAGGTAAAATTACTTATTTTTACGTGTTATTATAGGCCTAAAAATAGTAAAT
>NC_042493.1:13834663-13836102 GCF_005508785.2 Acyrthosiphon pisum
CTCGAACACATTGATATACTTTGTATGTTACTACACAAATTATAAATATCAAAGTATATCCTATTATTAAAAATATTGTATTATAACCTGGCTCACCTAAGATAAAAAAAAAATAATTTTATTATTACATTTTTTAGTTAACGATATTTGTGTGTATGATAAATTATGTATTGCTTACTTTTGACCTCCGGGACCCATTCGACGTTGATGTTGCACAAACTAGAGTTGCAACAACAATACATTTTGTCCCGGAGTGACCTAGTTGTGTTGACACAACTAGGTCGTGAGCAATCCTGCCGGTAAGTGCAACCCTATAAAATGTTATTAAAATAAAAACATGATAAAATTAAACACAATTCTATAAGTATTAAGTTATATTACCTTTTCAACTATGTGCACTTCATTGAGCAGCGTATTGTTTTGCCAAATAGCATAACAATACGCTGGCTCTTCCTGTGCTTCACAATCAACACTGCAGTTCAGTTGATTTGAGCTATGACAATCCTGAGGAGGTAATGCACATCTCAATGCATCAACTGAACTGCAGCATACAAGGGTTGCAATGATAATGTACCGGCAGAATTTACAGGTGTTTTCCATTTTTCTGCAATTTTCAAAAATATTTTCACATCAAATTTGTAATCTCTATAGTCTGAAGTCATATAGTTAAAACATTTAATGCATCGAAGATGTAATTTTTAATTTAAAATTATCATGCATTTTAATAAAAGTAATATTTAACCAGGCACGGCGCTTGAATTTTTTTCCTGGGGGGCAGAGTGGGGCAAATATTTTTTTTACGTGGGTTGAGGTTAATAAATAAAATATAAATATTTTCATATCATTTATCATAATATAGCTATTAGCTATATAGTACACAAGTTTTTATATTGTATGCCCTAAAAGTCTAAACAGATAAATAGATAATAATATGTACACATTTTTGTATAATTAAAAATGTTTTAAGAATAATGTCAAATATATTTTATGTACCTATCTTATGGCTTATGTAAGAAAATGTTTAATCACAGACCTTCAACAACTTTATTCATAATGAATAATGATGTAGGTACAAACAGGGGCGGATTGGCCTATCGGGAAATCGGGAAACTTCCCGATGGGCCGGTTCTTGTGAGGGCCGGCAGGGCCGGTATAATTATTATAATATATTTACAAAAACAAATTATATTTTTATAATTTAAGCATAATATATATTAAGAAAATCAAATACCTACGGAGGTATTATGTTTAATATCTTAAACTATTGCAATTCATAGAAGGAATTTCGGTATTTACACTATTTTCCCTCCAATTCATGCTAATGTATTATTTAGAAATCTGTGGTATTGGTATTTTATTATTTATTTTTTATATTGTATGGTAGAATTCAGTTAGTTGCGTGATAATATTGATAACCTTATTTTATCATTATTTATGTG
>NC_042493.1:13837977-13842089 GCF_005508785.2 Acyrthosiphon pisum
GTACAAATGATAATTTTTTTATGACTTTAATGTTACATATACCTTTGTGAATGAATAATTATGTTTCTTTTACTTACCTACATTTCATAAATATAAACTAGAGTAATTGTGTTTAGTATTGAAAGTATACGAAAGTATTTCCATAAATTAAAAATTTTTTAAAAGTATATTTCATAAATTCTTTGATGTACCTAGCTCTTTTAAGAATAATGTTTTATGACTTTATTATATCATACATATTTGTCAGTGGTGGGGCTGACGAGGGGGCTGAACTGTTCTGTGCGGGGATAAGCACCTAACCTAACCTTGGCTCCATGCCTATATTTAACTTGCTACATAGACATTAATTATACACTTGCAGTAGATTATAGCTTATTAGGACATCTCGACAGACAAACCAAAAAAATAATAATATTTCTATTCCTTTATACAAAAAATAGTTTTACCTAACCAATAAAGCTGATTTCATCTGGACGGCGTCCGGTTATTTCAAATCTGAATCAACAAGACTATTACGACGTACCTATTTACGTATATTATCAGAAATTAGAATTTAATGTATAAAACGTGGGTAAGCGGGTGTCACTCTGTTGTACAGTGGTTACAAGTGGGTCACTGCATAATGGATTGTATTCAATTTGTATTCAATGACATAATATATTAAAACTCTCAAAAGTGATTTTGTGTATTTTTTTTAAAAAATATGTTTTTGCTTGCTTAATTATATGGTACTTAAAAAAAATTATTTGGTCAAATTTTCTATGGAAATTATGGTCAAAAAACTTCAAAACTTCAAAATCTTGTTTTTAAGTTTAAAATACTAAAAAACATTTTTTTTTTTAAATGTGAGTTTTTTGCAGTGCTTAGCACCCGAATCACTTATTCGGGTTTCGAGTGCTGGATGTATTCGTGTGTTCACCGGAATAATAAGTTTAAATAAACATTTGGGTTTTCAAAACCGCTATTATTCGGGTTAATATTGGTTAATACGGTTGAGGAGTCTGGAAAAAAACTTAGTTTTTGATGACCCTACTCCCACTCCCCGCCAAAAAAAAAATGATTTATGAAATTACTCATTATATTACGTATAATGAAAATAACTATATTGGTTTAGTAAATATTTGGATTTATTTTATATTATACTAATAAAGAAAAAATTAATATTAATATTATGTATAGTAAGATTTTATTTTCAAGAAAATAATTATTGAGGTTACCCGTGATTGATTATAAGATTGTTCCTGTTAATTTATTATTATTATTAAACAGCTAACTACAGAATCGAACTCACCACAAGGCACTAGAAATACATATAAAATGATACATCACATGAAGAATTTGTAAAAACCAAAATCCAAATTTTTGAACTTAACTTTTTGATGAAATACCGACATACTTTTTATTTTATTGTTAATAAACTAAATTAATAAAAAAAAAAAACCCTCTGACGGGTGGATATATGCAAACTCGTGGACTTAAAAATTGTATAACTTTGAAACTAAGGGCCTGTTTTACAATAATTGTAATACGGGCACTAAGTCTGACCGACAAATTTATTCTTAACTTATTGAAATAAATAGGCCTCCAAAAAAAAATTTGAAAAATTGCTTGGGAGCTAAACCACATTTATACTACAAAATAGTAATATTGCCTTACATTTTAAGAAATAACTTTTTTTTGCAGAGGGGGAAAAATAAGTTGCCTCGATAGTAAAATGTTCAAAGACGCCCTGCAAGTAGATAATAACAATAATATAATGTTATAACACAAAAACTCTGACGCTCTATCATAATCGAATATAATACATAATGTTTTGTCGTAAGATTATACGTTTGGCGTTTTTTGAAAGACATACCTATAACCATTGATTATAAAATATATTTATAATCAATGCTATTACAGTATTGCCAAGCAGTACTATATGTCTATAAATGTATAATATCTGAAAATTGGAATGAAGCACACCGATATCTGTGATTTTAGCGCTCTTGTACGATACAATTTATTTTTTTCTTATCTCATTTTTGTGCTTAAATCTTTCACTAATTTAAACATTTAGTCATCGGTTGTTATTAAAAATATATAATGAAAATTTTATACTGTATACTATACAGTGAATAGTGTATACCCAGCTACGTCAGTCAATATAGTACGAGATTCTGGGTCGTGGTGTCGAGTCCGACAGTCCCACGTTGCAGTGCACTACATTGCCATTGTCCATAAGGACATAAGGTAACCACAAAAGTCCCGCATTTTGGTTTTCTATCCATTGAATACTATGAATAATAATATGAAAATAAAAATAATTTAATAATTTTTGGGTGTTGAGAGAATCGCTTCCTCGTGGTGTCCTCTGGGTAATGCTAAATGGTTCTCAAAAATATTATATGTATATTTTTATTCCAGCCGAGCTTTCACGTTAATTATTTTTACCTGAAAAAAACCCGGACCAAGTTAACACCTAAATCATGTTTACCTGTAAAAACCCCGGGCCGACTTTACAATAAACCTTTTGAACTTTTTTTTCCTCGGGCCGAGTTTACAATCGCCAAATATTTACTCTCGCGTTATAGATACTGGTGGCCTATCCGTTCTTATATTCAAGGCTGGGCATTTACGAGTTAAAAAGTTAAAGTTAAGTTTAAAAGTTAATTTAATTTTAACTATTTAACTTAACTGTTAACTTACTAAATTTCTTTTTTAATTAACGTGAAATTAACGAATTAATTTTTTATTTTAAGAAGTAAGTTAAGTTAATTTATTTTATTTTTAATTTAATTATATTTCACTATTTCAGTCTATTTCATTATCATGTCAAAAAATATTTACCGTGAATTGTTTAAAGTAAAACATGTATATCATTCGAATCTAACTAATATGGAAATACTGTATAAAGTATAAACACTATAGTCTATAATTCAGTTTTGGGTTGGAAAAAATGAAGTAGTCTAGTGTTGTATTAGCAAATTAACTTTTATTTAACTTAATATAAAGTTAACAAAAAGTGGGTACCTGTTAACTTTGAACTTTTTGTTATTGGTGCATATTAATTTAACTCGACTGAATTAAAAAAATCATTAACTTTCCCAGCCTTGCTTATATTATTATCTATATAATATATTATAATAATTAATATGGTTGTGAAGGACATCGTTGGAGAGCGCATTATGATAACACGGACGCGTGCGCCGCCGTCGTTTGGTTAGAAACATATTGTGATCTACGTGTATTCAATATAGGTCGTATATGTGTTTTTTTTTTTTGTTAAATATTAAAACTATATGCTCACCTAATCGCCTAACCTAACCAGAATCACATATTTATCGTTGTTTTTGATCATCGATAGTTACACACAAATACTTTTACTATTGTGTTAGTGAGCTACTGGATTTAGCGTGAAGTTGGTCGCCACAGCATGCAGATCATTTAACGACTGTCAGAAAGGCAATAACTAGTTTGAAAACTTTTTAAAAATTCCCATTTAAAATCACTCAAAATATTATATAAGTCATCACTCGTGTACACTATAATATAGGTACCTACTACGCGTTTATACGATATATGATATATCTATTATCGTCTTATTGATAAAATATGTTATATTTTACTAAGCTATAATGTACTCACCATTAAAAATTATATGTATAATCGCAAAAATTATTATTACTTGCCAGTTTGTTATTTTGTTTTTTAGAAGATAACCATCATCTATGACGTACACAATAAAACTACGTAACAATGTTTTACAGTTGTTTCAGCCCAATAACATAACCATTGAATTTGTCGAATACAAAGTAAAAATGCATTATTAAAAATTATAAATTTCGTGGTAGATAATTTTAAAACTACATAGGTACCCAAGTACGTATTTTCTTCTGTTTGTCGAATTTGCTACTAGTGGAAATAGAAATAAAATATTTTGAAAATTTAATACCTGAGCATGTACACGTGTTAGTTAAAAATATAAAAATGTTTGATTCTAATCATATTCTTAGCCAAAAATGTAATTTTTAACATTTATACCATACACAAAAGATATAATTTACTGCCTGATTATGCTCGATTTAAATGCCCTTTAAAAATTATAGAAAAAATTTCCTGAAAAAAAATCC
>NC_042493.1:13842139-13844505 GCF_005508785.2 Acyrthosiphon pisum
AAAAAAAAAAAATAGTTATTAAATTTACTTACACATTGACACAATTTGTATAGTACAAAGATACAAATGAATGCCACAATATATCCTAATAACATAAATGTTTTATCACCTGGCTCACTAAGATAAAAAAAAAAAATAATTATATTATTACATTTTTTAGTTAACGATATAGGTGTGTATGATAAATTATGTATTGCTTACTATTGACCTCCGGGACCCATTCGAAGTTGTCGTTGCACAAATTAGTATTGCAACAACAATACATTTCGTCCCAGAGTGACCTAGTTGTGTTGACACAACTAGGTCGTGAGCAATCCTGCCGGTAAGTACAACCCTATAAAATGTTATTAAAATAAAAACATGATAAAATTAAACACAATTCTATAAGTATTAAGTTATATTACCTTGCCTGTTATGACCACTTGATTTAGCAGCGTATTGTTACGCCAGGTAGCATAACAATACGCTGGCTCTTCCCGTGGTTCACAATCGAAACTGCAGTTCAGTTGACCATTACAGAGTTCAGAAGGAAATGCACATCTCAATGCATCAACTGAACTGCATACAAGGGTTGCAATTATAACATACCGGCAGAATTTACAGGTGTTTTCCATTTTTCTGCAATTTTCAAAAATATTATTTTAAAATTTATTTTCACTTCAAATTTGTAATCTCTATAGTCTGAAGACATATAGTTAAAACATTTATTGCAGCGAAGATATAATTTTTAATTTAAAATTATCATGCATTTTAATAAAAGTAATATTTAACCAGGCACGGCGCTTGAATTTTTTTCCAGTGGGGCAGAGTGGGGCAAATATTTTTTTTACATGGGTTGAAGTTAATAAATAAAATATAAATATTTTCGTATCATTTATCATAATATAGCTATTAGCTATATAGTACACAAGTTTTTATATTGTATGCCCCTAAACAGATAAATAGATAATAATATGTACACATTTTTGTATAGTTAAAAATGTTTTAAGAATAATGTCAAATATATTTTATGTACCTATCTTATGGCTTATGTAAGAAAATGTTTAATCACAGACGTTCAACAACTTTATTCATAATGAATAATGATGTACAATTGATAATTTTTTTATGACTTTAATGTTACATATACCTTTGTGAATGAATAATTATGTTTCTTTTACTTACCTACATTTCAAAATATAAACTAGAGTAATTGTGTTTAGTATTGAAAGTATACGAAAGTATTTCCATAAATTAAAATTTTTTTAAAAGTATATTTCATAAATACCTATAATGTACCTAGCTCTTTTAAGAATAATGTTTTATGACTTTATTATATCATACATATTTGTCAGTGGTGGGGCTGACGAGGGGGCTGAACTGTTCTGTGCGGGGATAAGCACCTAACCTAACCTTGGCTCCGTGCCTATATTTAACTTGCTACATAGACATTATACACATGCAGTAGAGTCTATTATAGCTTATCAGGACATCCTGACAGACAAACCAAAAAAATAATAATATTTCTATTCCTTTATACAAAAAATAGTTTTACCTAACCAAAACTTGTTTACAAAATTTATAAACTGATTTCATCTGGACGGCTTCCGGTTATTTCAAATCTGAATCAACAAGACTATTACGACGTACCTATTTTTATCAGAAATTAGAATTTAATGTACAAAAAGCGGGTAAGTGGGTGTCACTGTTGTACAGTAGGTTACAAGTGGGTCACTGCATAATGGATTGTATTCAATTTGTATTCAATGATATAAAATATTAAAAATCTCACAAGTGATTTTGTGTATTTTTTTTTAAAAATATGTTTTTGCTTGCTTAATATATGGTACTTAAAAAAAATTATTTGGTCAAATTTTCTATGGAAGTTTTTGGGGGTTGATGAGAATCGCCTCCTCGTGGTGTCCTCTGGGTATTGCTAAATGGTTCTCAAAAATATTATATGTATATTTTTATTCGAGCCGAGTTTACAATCGCCAAATATTTACTTTCGCGTTATAGATACTGGTGGCCTATCCGTTCTTATATTCAAGGCTGGGCATTTACGAGTTAAAAAGTTAAAGTTAAGTTTAAAAGTTAATTTAATTTTAACTATTTAACTTAACTGTTAACTTACTAAATTTCTTTTTTAATTAACGTGAAACTAACGAATTAATTTTTCATTTTAAGAAGTAAGTTAAGTTAATTTATTTTATTTTTAATTTAATTATATTTCACTATTTCAGCCTATTTTGTTATCATGTAAAAAATATTTACCGTGAATTGTTTAAAGTAAAAAATGTAAATCATTCGAATCTAACCAATATGGAAATACTGTATAAGGTATAAACACTATAGTCTATAATTTAGTTTTGGGTTGGAAAAAATTA
>NC_042493.1:13844605-13848310 GCF_005508785.2 Acyrthosiphon pisum
AGTAGTCTAGTGTTGTATTAGCAAATTAACTTTTATTTAACTTAATGAAAAGTTAACAAATAGTGGGTACCTGTTAACTTTGAACTTTTTGTTATTGGTGCATATTAACTTAACTCGACTGAGTTAAAAAAAATCATTAACTTGCCCAGCCTTGCTTATATTATTATCTATATAATATATTATAATAATTATTAATATGGTTGTGAAGGACATCGTTGGAGAGCGCGTAAAGATAACACGTGCGCCGCCGTCGTATGGTTAGAAACATATTGTGATCTACGTGTATTCAATATAGGTCGTATATGTGTTTTTTTGTTAAATATTAAAATTATATGCTCACCTAATCGCCTAACCTAACCAGAATCACATATTTATCGTTGTTTTTGATCATCGATAGTTACACACAAATACTTTTACTATTGTGTTAGTGAGCTACTGGATTTAGCGTGAAGTTGGTCGCCACAGCATGCAGATCATTTAACGACTGTCAGAAAGGCAATAACTAGTTTGAACACTTTTTAAAAATTCCCATTTAAAATCACTCAAAATATTATATAAGTCATCACTCGTGTACACTATAATATAGGTACCTACTACGCGTTTATACGATATATGATATATCTATTATCGTCTTATTAATAAAATATGTTATATTTTACTAAGCTATAATGTACTCACCATTAAAAATTATATGTATAATCGCAAAAATTATTATTACTTGCCAGTTTGTTATTTTGTTTTTTAGAAGATAACCATCATCTATGACGTACACAATAAAACTACGTAACAATGTTTTACAGTTGATTCAGCCCAATAACATAACCATTGAATTTGTCGAATACAAAGTAAAAATGCATTATTAAAAATTATAAATTTCGTGGTAGATAATTTTAAAACTACATAGGTACCCAAGTACGTATTTTCTTCTGTTTGTCGAATTTGCTACTAGTGGAAATAGAAATAAAATATTTTGAAAATTTAATACCTGAGCATGTACACGTGTTAGTTAAAAATATAAAAATGTTTGATTCTAATCATATTCTTAGCCAAAAATGTAATTTTTAACATTTATACCATACACAAAAGATATAATTTACTGCCTGATTATGCTCGGATTTAAATGCCCTTAAAAATATAGAAAAATTTCCTGAAAAAAAATCCTATACAAATACTTACACTTGAACTTGGCAATGAAATAAATAATTACTAAACAAATTGTTTTTCTGTACATATTCATAATTTCGTGATTTCGAATAAAAATTGTAATTTGTTAATATAAAATACTATACCAATGATCAACATTTTTAAAAGATATATATATTATATATATTTCATAGCACATATCAAATAATATTTAATATTAAATGTACCTATATTGTATAACTCGTATATCAATCGGTTTCAATATGTTATTTAGTTCAATCACGCTGCATAAACTATTTGTAGGTACTATATAATGGTTTTCGATAAAAATAAATCAGTACCTACACATATTTCTGTATTTAATATAATTATAAGATAATAATATCACTAGTTTTGAAGGAATGCAGATAAATAATTACAAATAGTTAAATTATTTTGGCAGATAATTCTCAAGCTACCTAATAATAAGAATTTTGCTCGTTTAAGAAAAATATCAAAATACTATTGTATTATTATTTAATATTTAGAATGGGTATGGCAGTACTGTACAGCAGAGCGCCATCCACTTAGCTGCATTGTTTTTATTTGTTTAAAGTGTGCCTGGTTTATATAGGGAGTAAGGACCCCGTAAAGCAGTGGCGTGCCGAACAGTCATTTTTTGAGGCAATTGCCTCAAGGGAAATTTGGGTGGGTGGGTGGGTGTGTTAGTATAGATGTGCAAATTATACCTAAAAAAACTTAATAATATTTATTATTTTGAATAATAAAAAAAAATAGTGAAAAAACTGTTGGTGGTGGGGAGGGGGATCAAATTGTATAGTTTGCCTCAGGTCTGCTTGTCAGTTCAGCACGCCACTGCCGTAAAGTATATATCAATATATGTAACCGTATGCGCAATTTTTCTTTACAGGGCCCAAATGCTTGCCTATTATTATAGTATGAACAGGGCACTATAAATTATAATAGTACAAGTTTCAAGTAATAAATAGGAAGAGGTTTTTTTGGATTAATTGTGCTAGGTTCGACAAGTTAAGTTAGGTTTTATATCTCTCCTTAAAAACAATGGGCTCAGACGAGGTCACGAGGGCGGCGCTCACATACCCTGCAGTGGCTTCGCTGTTGGATTCAGCGATCATAAAAATAATACTATACAACTTATAATACTATACATCTACTTATACCTATATTTATAATTAAATATTAAACAACGATAAAAATTTTACATTTACTTTTGAAAGTTTACGTGAGTAATATTATGCATAGGTAACATTATCCATACGCTTATGGATTCGTCTTCAAAGTTAAAATTCTATAGGCATTATAATTTTGGTTTTCGTAATTTCGTTTCTATGTAATTAATAATTATTATTTATTATTTTACAGTTTAAAATATTTCAATAATTTCATAGTTTATTACTTAACGAATGATTCCCCTCGTTAGGCGTTAATATTATTCGTAGTGATTTTTTAAGTACTTATGCTCGCCCTATTTTTTTACTTAAATTATACATAATATTATATTCAAATTTTGATTTTTAGAATTTCTAAATACTCTTGAAGATTTTTGAATACTTAGATTTTTTATACCGTTTAAGAATGATGTTGCCCAATACAAACTTCTGCTTTTTAAAATAGGAATCTTTTTTTTTTTACTTTTAACAAAGTAAAAAAAAATAATGTACATTTAGATACATCTACATTTACAAGAACATCATCTGGTAAATAGTTTGCAGTAAAAAAGGAGATTCTCATTAAAAAAATAGAAGTTTGTATAGCCAAAGGACACTCAATATTAGTACAAAAAATATCAGGAAATTGAATATATTGTCTTTACCTTATCTACTTAAAAATTCTATAAATCAGAATTTGAATAAATGCATTTTTAAAGGAAAAAAGGTAGTGGGAATTTTTCCCTAAAATGTCAAGTAAATTTTGTATTTATGGACGTAATGTATAATATAGGTATATTAAATTATTAAATAAAACGAATAAATACGAATAAAAGAAGGTGAATACGACGAACGAACGAGTTATAACAGGTGAATACGATGGCGAATACAAATTACTGACTATATTCGTTGAGAGTAGGTACAGTAACAGTGTCCAAGAATTAACAGCGAACTGCGAACTACGGAGTGCTAACCGCGCCTAAAATAACACTACAATGCCGGAAGAATTTTATGTTATGGTGTGAGGAGAAAATTGTAATTGCAGCGAAATTATTTGGATTAGGTACGCGTGACAAATGTAAATACTGTAAAATAATACTATATAGGTAATCAGAAAAAACCACTTAAAATAAAATTGATGATAATACTGTATATTATAATGTATGTTAGGTATGTATTATATTCATATACCTATAGGCTATAACCTATGTAGTATGTATAATTATGACGCGCAGAACTGTAACAAAGGCTTAGCGAGACTGACCCAGGCCATGGGGGGCAAAATTCAGAACAAAAATATAGGTGAACTTATGTTATTATTTATAATATACATTTTATTTAGAATATCCGCAAAATAGTTGGTCTATAGTCTATAATAGCAATTGTTTTTCGT
>NC_042493.1:13848410-13876723 GCF_005508785.2 Acyrthosiphon pisum
ATACCTAAAATAATTTTATATCAAATTGAACACAACCATTACGGTGAACCTCACGGCACATTATGTTCAGCAGGGTGGTAACCACTTACAACACCTTTTATAATACTGTTATAGTACTGGTAGATTATAATATTATTATATTATTATGTTTGATGATCATTTTAATTTCTTATGGTGTTTTAGTTAAGAATATTAATATTTACAATTCTCATATAATATTATACCTGTCATTTTAATATTATTTTAATTAAGTCCTATAGTGTAATTATGACTATTTCAAGTACTATTTAAATACAAAAAATGTCTAGACAACAATCAAAAGGACAAAATTAATGGTGTCAAACTCCTAAATACCTAGTTTAAGTTTCTGCAAAAATATTTACAACCATAATTTTAATCAAATAATTATACTTAGGTATAACTTAATTTTAAAATGTTTTTATGATATTGCAATAATGTAAAATTAAATCTCCTAAGACCTAAATAATATTGGTGGTAATGACATGTTGTCAAAAGTTTTTTTTTAATTTGTTAAAAAAAAAATATTATTCTTTTTAGTTTATTTTATTTTGTTAATAAACTTGTAAGTAACAACTAACAAGTATGTATTTACAGAAGTTGTTTTTATTAAATAAAAGAGTTTTGTTAGGTTTATTTTCTTTGTAATAAGTGTTATAACTAATAACATGAGTATTAAGTTTCAATTCAATAGTAAAACATTTTAATATACTGCCTTATTTAAAAAAAAAAAATGTTCAATATAAAACTGCAACATGTGATCATATCTTATTAACATAATTTATATATTTATATAATATTAGTAACAATGGAAAAATTAATTAAAGTCCTATGTGTGTACCAAAAATAGTATTCCTAGCTAATTTATTTGATATTTTAGCTAGGAATTTTTATTTTATTGTTGACCAAACATTCATTGATATTTCAAATCGCTCTCCTGAAAAAAATTGTTTCCCCAAAATGTTAAGTACATTTTGTAATTCATGATGCCCCATAACCCTTAATATTATTTATAATATATTCAATTATGGACGTAATGTATAATATAGGTATATTATATTATTATATATATTTTATACTCACGAATAAAACAAGGTATAAATGGTTAAACTGGTGAATACGCGAACGGTAAGGACGGCGGATGGTAAGGACGACGGAAGGTAAGGACGACGGACGGTAAGGACGGCGGACGGTAAAGACGATAGACGGTAGAGACGATGGACGGTAGAGACGATGGACGGTAGAGACGATGGACGGTAGAGACGATGAACGGTTAAGACAACGGACAGTAAAGACGACGGGTGGTAAAGACGACGGGCGGTAAAGACGACGGGCGGACTATATTCGCTGATAGTTATTGTAGGTCCAAGAACTAATAGCGAACTGCGGACCACGGAGTGTTGAGAGCCTTAAATAATACTTCAATGCCGGAAGAATAATATGTTATGGTGTGAGGAGAAAATGGTGATTACAGCGAAATCAGTAGGTAACAATTATTTGGATAAGGTACGCGTGACAAATTAAAGTAAATACTGTAAAATAATACTATATAGGTAATCAGAAAAAACACTTAAAATAAAATTGATGATAATACTGTATATTATAATGTAGGTTAGATATGTATTATATTCATATAGCTATAACCAATGTTGTATGTGTAATTATGAATAATATTTCATTTATTTTAATACATATTTTACAAAAAAATAGCATAAATATATATATATTTCGACGTTTTTTGTATGTGCCAAGTTGTGCAAATACGATTTGAACCATACTGTTGATATTGCCAGATCGTTCGTATAAGCTATACCTACTGGCTACTTATAACCAGATAGGTAGTTATAATATGTTATACGTCTATATACTATTTTTGGCAGCGCCACGGCAGTAATGCGAAAGCAATTCCCGAGGCGTCGTCGGTTAAGACCAGGAAAAAAAAGGTCTATATTCTATAAACTATATTATACTTTGAACTTATCCTCCTTAAATTATTAAATATAGGTAGTAAGTAGTAACTACTAACTAGTAAGTATAGTTATAAAGCCTTGATTTTGTATTTTAAATCCCTATATTACAGTAGATAAGACCTGCAGTGATGCTTACGCTAAATCTAGGTAGGTACTTATCTAGCTGGTAAAAATCACCGTTTTAATTTTGCTATATTATATAACGCTAATAATATTGTATATATATAATTTATAGGTACCTATATAGGTATACGCATACAATAATAATAACCAGTGATTCTTAACGCTAAATCTAGGTACTTTTCTAGCTGCATAGACAGAAACCATGTGGGGGAGCTTGAGGGGACTAAGCCCCCCAGAAGTTCAAAAACAGGTCTTCGCCCACCCCCGGCCACAAAACTTTAAAGTGACTAAATATACAATAATTATTATAATTGTAAAATTCATATTTAATAACTGAATTAAAAAATTAATTATAAAAAAATATTCTGTGATAAAAATTAAATTAAATTCGTAAGATTTTACTAACATAACTTATCATAACTTGGAACGATCGTAATTATGTAGTATTAATAATAAGTAATAATATTGTTATATGTATGTCGTTTATCAGCAATTGTCCGCGACGCGTCGCGCATCGTCCCGATTTCGACGAAATTACGTATTAATATGGTATGGGGGTAACTATGTGACTTATATATTTTGTATGAGACACCTCTTATGGATTTGACGATTTTATTTGATCCCTTAAATCCGCCATTAGTAATAATTCTAAATTAAAAATGAATAACTTAATAATTTCTGTTCAGAATACTTCTAAAATGTTAAAGATAAGGCACACAATTTTGTATGTACTTAATTATGGTCAAAATTGCTTAGTATGTCGATCTTTGTAAATTGTCTTGTGGAAATAAATAATTGCGAACGGCTATAGTACAGTGGTACCTATAAGTGTAATGAGTATATAATGCTCAGCCCCCCCCCCCCCCCAGTAATTTCACCAAATTTCCGCTTATTTCTAGCCGATAAAAATTACCGTTTTAATTTATCTATATTATATAACGCCAATAATATTGTATACATAATTTTCGTAGACCATCGTCGTTATGAAAAAAATTCGCTGATTGAACATTGACCTATAAGTGTTTGTTAAATTATTTTTATATGGACATCAGTCATTTGGATAATACATAATAAAATGTTTAGGGCAGTGGTGTACAATACGACTAAAATCAGTATCGTATTACTATGCAGAGTAATAATAATAATAACAATACATACCTAACTGAGCGGAAACGTTCAGAAGTATATTTCAAAAATAAAACAAAACGAAATTTGAAGCAGATCATAGAAACCCAAATAGTTATATAACATTATAACGGTATTAAGTACATGAGCTAATATGTTAAAAAAATAAAAAAATAAAATCTTTGAATATTTTACAAATACGACGCACACAGCATACACATATTTATATATTATATATTACGTATTAGGTACCTATAATATATAAATTATAAATGTTACAATAATATTATATCATAACAATCGTTCACATTAACGAGCGCGGAGAAAAAAGAATATTTTGCGTGGTCATCAAATTTCGGGGCGTGGCATTGCACGGAGAAGGGGCATCGTCACGCACGAGCCGCCGCCGTGCGCCGCCCGTAACGAAGGCTGCATTTGAATACGTCCTAGCAAGGCTTACAAATATATATTAAAGACAAATTAACGCATCGTCCAGCTGGTTATCGGCCATTTAAGTGGGCGTTTTGAAAACATAAAGATAGGTAATAAAAGAATGAATGGACCTATCTTCATATCTTCATTGTAAAACATGGGTCGCAGCCAGGAATATGAACAGACAACTATTTTACTATACCTTTAGCACACTCACTCCAGATAAATGTTCACACTGAAGCTATAAATTATGGTGTAGGTAGTAGGTACTATACAATAGTATTTATTATGTATTTAGTATTTACATATTTTACTATTTACAAATTAACCTTTAGGTTGTAACACCATTTCATTAGCTATATAAAATAAAATAACACCAATCATTTAGGCATAAAACAGTGAATTCTAAATATCACTCATTGCTGGATTTCTACTACTTACCTATATACCTAAAAGTACACCTTAAAACAGTGTAGGTACTCAATATTAGTTACACCTTCAATAGAGATTTGATATTAGAGATTATAATTAGTTGGATATTCGAGCATCTGCGAATTTTAAGTTAAAAGCTAACATTAATTTTTACATACACTCAATAGAGTACCCACCAAATATTAAATATTAACTATGAGGCAAACAAAATTTAATAAAATAAAAATTCTTATTTTCGAAAAATCATACAAAAATGATAATCTACGATATATCAATTATCGATGAATAATTTAATTTTTATAATACCTACTTAAGAGGACGCTACACCCGCATGTGTTGTCTCCGACCTCCGTCTTACAAATGTAGGTACAACATAGAAAAAACTTTTGTGCGTGGGAAAGAACCGAAAAGGCTACAATCATAACTAAGAAACGGAATTTTCACCACAAAGGAGAACTTTGGCTGTGCAACGTCGTTTTTATTTTTTTGATATCATTTATACTGTTTCAAAAATCATTATTGTTTGTGTTTATCAAACTCAAAAAAACTTTTTTCATATAAATGATATAAAAAAAATAAACCCAAAGTTCTCGTTTTTATGTGGTAAAAATCTCGTTTCTTAGTCATGATTGTAGCCTTCTCGGTTCTTTCCCGTGCATAACAGTTTTTGGTATGTTGTACATTATTTTGTGTAGGCACTGTAATCTAACCTTAAAAAAAAAATACTGTATTATCATTATTATCTTAAAAGTCAGTCAGTCTGTTTGATACGTTGAAGCCGTTGAGTGCTCCGTCTTATTCTTATAATAAATAAATAATATTGTAATAATTAATTTGTGTCACGTTATTTTCTACATTTGTAAGACGGATACAAGACGTCATGCGGGTTTAGCGTCCTCTTAACACGAGTTAAATGTCTTACCTACTTAATTATAGATAAATGATTTATCAAACACTAACAATAAAATAACCCATAATTGATAATTCACAATGTGAACAAAAATTAATATTATTATATATAATATAAAAACGTAATTCAGCATTTAGCTTTAATAAAAATGTCTACCAACTTTTCTTTAAAGAATTATAATTAGAACGCAACACCAAATTTCTGTAATTGATTTATTATCAAATTTAAAAGTTAGAATATTATCTAGTGAATCTCATGGGCTTTTTGATACATTTTAATTTTAAAACGAGTTATGATAATTTTAAAATTGTAATTTGTTTATACATTTTAGAAAGCTCATAACATTTTTGTAAGTCCGAGACAATTCTTGCGTGTGTAGTTAATAACAAATACTGCCATGCGGTTATTTATTTATTATTATTATTTTATTTCATATATTTACTTTATTTTTTGTATACACTTTAACTTCATATTTGGTCAAAATTTAATATTTAAACAAAAATGACGATTTTAGTTATTATATTATATTATAAAATATAATTCGTTGGGACTTTCAAGTTTCAAATGCAATATGTTCAGCAAAAATTATTTCGACAAATCGTATTCTGGTATACTGTCCGACGCGGCCGTGCTGTTCCACTGTTTGACGCTACAGGGATACCGCAGCTTTACTAATTGTGTAGGGGGCCATTTGGTTTGAGCAACCTTGGTAGATTGACGGAGTAATGGGTGTCGTCAGGTAGGTATTGCCAGCTGACGGGCTGTTGCTGGCGTACGATTACTGACCCGGCGATGTACGACCGTGCGCTGATAGTGGACTGTATACCTATATATGAGAACGGAAAAAGTGTAAGTAATAGGTATAAAATAATAAATATTTGTTGCACGAAATCTCTTTGGTAAAAATACGGTAATAATTCAAATAATAATAAAACAACAAAACCGTGCTATAGCACAATTGACATAATACGGCAATGACCGGTGGATCAGAAAAGGCGCGCGAGACAGCGATGGTCGTGAAACGCGACCTTGACCCGATGTTGGCGAAATTAGCTTATTCAGCATATTATACATATTATTGTGTCCAGCCGCGACAGTAATAATAAAATAAATTACTTTAATGTCAATGTAAATAATATAATATCATGAAATAATTTAGTATTTAATAAAAATATAGGCTGATCGAGCATCTTCGCTCAAAATTGTTGCTCGTGAGCAATTATTTATTATTGAATTTATAATTAATACATAATACATACATTACAGTGACTTATTAAATTACGAAGTACACTATCCACACCTACTGTAGTACCTTATTAGTTCAGCAAAGCGGTTACCTAAAATATTATAACTATACATTTAGTAGGTATTTATAAAAGCAGCATGTAGATATATTATTTAAACTAGTTGGTAATAATCAAGTACACATTTTTAAGTGCAATTTTTGGATTTTTTCAATTTTATTACAATTTCGTTGATTTTACCAGCAGCGGACCGCTGGGTTACCATGCAAATACCCACGATCTGCGATACGAATATAATGACGTGTACCTATGTGTACAATATACTATATACATTATACACCTACATCTATATATGTCATTGCGTATTTAATGCTGATATGGACAAATAGGTAATTCTGATAAAAAAAATTATAACTCCTTTTTTGGTGTGATCCTTATCATATGTAAAATTATATCAAATCAAAACATATAATGAAATTTAAAAGAAATTTTTTGTGTTAAAAATCTTAACTAGTCTTTTATCTTAACTTATAATAATAAAATATATAATAATATTATCATTACAAAATGCTACCTGAGATATTATATTATATACGTTCAAGTTTATTATAACAATAGCACCTAGTTATAAATTATAATTAATTCTTAACCCTTTAACAGGCCATAGTTTCCCACTTTGGGAATACTATTACCGCGTAGCCGGGTTAAGACTTCGTTTATTGATGCAAATTAAAATATAAAAATTTATAAAATAAAATACAAATTCGTCCGTCGGACAAACGACCCGTAACTGGTGCTCGTCATCCGACGATTACATAATTATTTTAGATTCTGAATGGAACGATGAATGTATTGATTTTACAATGATGTGTGTTTTTTTATTTTAGTGTCTGCCATCACGGTTTGGGGCAGTAAAACTGCTTCGATTTTCTTCAGCAGTATCTTGTTCGATGGGAAAGTGAATCTAGTTGGTCCATTAGGGAGGTCAAAATTTGAAATTTCCAATAGTTTTCAAAAGCGCCGGGAAAAACAACATACAAATTAGGGGAAAACGGGAATTTTTACGTAAAAGATGTTTTCAACAAAATCGGTATTGGTTTTTGGTGTAACTCTAAAACAAATGAACGTATATACATGCAATTTTCACCGGTTGTTTATATGCACATTTTCTATACACCATAATATTTTCAATCAAATTTTCCTTTTTTATTTAGCCGACCAAGTATTGCGTGTGCCCAAGTCGCCTCTGCAGATGTCATTGCACCCGATACTCCTGTACTGTGTCTACGGAGTCACTTTCCTTCTTTCTAATCATTATAATAAAAATGCATATGCCATGAAATAAACCGACCTAGTCGTTTTATTTATTTCTATATTATAATAGTAATAACCGTATACTCTCCCACAAACAATTACACACACAATAGTAAGTCTAGGACATTTCAGCACCTATACAAAATACAGTGATATCAGGTATCATTTGGGTGCAATGACATCCGAATATTATAATTTATAAATTATGAAAAACGCTGACGCACGCGTTCAAATAGACGCTTAGTGTATAATGGACTCTAATTATAATATTTATATTACATTTAATATTTTACTTTTAATAATGTAATTATATTTCACCTGTAGTGCACAAATATAATGGTAATTTAAAAACATTAGGAATTAGCGGGGAAGGAGCTAATACGTTTAGGTCGAAACGGTGCAGGGTTGTCGTAATATGCTGATATCACTGCGAATGGCGATTTTAAAATTATTATAATTAAATTATAACCAGGGGAATTGATCACTAAAATTTCAAAATACCTACCATAAAATTAGAAAAAACATTTTAACCTGATGAAAAACAAAATTCAATAACACACACAATAAATTACTAAAAGAAAAAATCCAGTTATTTTAAACTCAATAGTATTGCATTTAAATTTATTTGTACACAATATGAAGTTAATTATATTGTAAATTAATATTATTATTATAACTGTAGAGAAAAAAATAAAAAGTAATTAATACTATTATTTAACAAGTTTACCTTCAATATCAAGACTTTCATGATTATCATTGTTATTTTCTGGATTTAGTGTATTTATAAGATTTTCAGGATTGAGCTCGATATAACCTAGGACATTTAAAAAAATATATGAGTATAGTTGATATAATGGTAGGTATAGTTTTAGTATTGCCTACCATTATCATTTAGAATATCGTCATCACTACTGTCTTCAGGATTTTTGGTTGGTGGAATATATTCATCACTAGAATCATCATAAGTTAATGATAAGTTAATTATAAGTTAATACTTCCTTCACTTTCGGATTCGACTGTACGTTCTAGATTTATTTAATATATTATTATCTTGTAATGTTAAATAAAAATATATTTTGAATATGATAAACCAACTATAATAGTACCTTCCAATGCATTGTTGTCGGCGTTGTTGCACATCGCCAAAAGCCGCTTCTATCTTGTACTCATTGTAAAGATTTAAATAATAAAATTGTTTTCAGAAATATACAATATAATGTTATTATTTTGCGAAGTAGCGTTTAATTTTTAATAATTGTTATTAAGAAAAAAAAACAATTTTTTGTTTAATATTAATCATGGCTAAATATAATAATAATATATATAAATAGCCATGATATTAATAATGATATTATTATAGAATTAATTATTAAATAATTAAAATATTGATACCTCTATCAATCCAACAACATCAGTATGGCCAATGATGAGTAGGGCCCGGGAGTTCATGCATTTGCATGTTTTTTTTGAACCATTAGATTTATTGCTAAGTGAGCTAGAAATGCATTTCAAGACACTACGAAAAACATATCAAAAGTTTATAATGCATATTTATGCATATTTAGTGGTTTTTAAATTTTAGAGCATATTTCTTAATTTTACAATATTTTAAGGCATATTTTATAATTTATAAAGCTATAGTATGAAAATTCGTAAATAAAAATAAAAAAATAAATTTATATTAAAAGAATACTTACTAGATATTCTTATATTGTATTAGGTATATATTGTGTTATAACTACAGTAAAATGTTCCAAAGGCATTACAATTTATAAAAAATTTGAACAACTTATTGAAAAGAATCTGGGCTTTAAACACAATCCAAAATTTCCAAAATTATGCTGGGAGAAGAAATGACAATGGATAATTTAACTAAAGATTTTTCATGTGATGATTTAATATATTTTAAATACGCACCAATTTCGTCGGTAACGTGGAGCGGAGCTTTTCAGTGTACAAAAATATGTTGGCAGATAACAAGCAGCCGTTTATGTTTGAGAATTTATCAAAATCGTTGATTGTAAATTGTAATGTTTAAAAATATATATAAATTAATGAAATAATGTTTTTTTTTGTAAATTTTAAATTTTGTAATTGAAATAAAAATGTTTTTTTCCTCATATTTATAAATTTAAAAAAAATATTTAAGCATATTTAAGCGCATATATCAGGATTTTTAACCGCATAAGTGCATACATATTTCCGTAGTTTTTAGTGCATAAACTTCCGGGCCCTAATGATGAGATAATCCATTTATTTATTTATATCAACAAGGGCCTAAGTACACATAAGTCTTATAGGTCTATGAATTAGATAATGATTATAAAGGCTCAAATCAGTTTGGCCACTTTAGACATAGAAATAATATTTTTGTTTGCGACATTGGCCAATATATTTCTTGTAATTTTAGTGATCAAGATACGCCCTTCAAGCACAAGAAAGTATACATAAAATAGTATATGTTGCGCCATTTATCTCATTTTCACCAAAAAGTGAGATTGGCCCTTCTTGACCCAAGGTCCAGATTTATAATACGATACGTTATTATGTCGTCCGCTTGAATATTACTTTTTATCTTTTATTATTATTTCTTTGTGCATCACAATATGCAAAAAAGTTTTTCCCACAATATAATATAGGCAGTAAACATTAATAGACAAAAAAAGATTTTCGATTTTTTTTCCTACTTTTTGAGAATGATACATTTCATTATTACAACGATTCCGCCGAGGACAACGGGACAGATAACCAAAAAGCGGGACCTTATGTTCTTATATTATGTATACGATGGCAATGTGGTGCACAACGTGCGACTGTGGGACTCGAAACCACAATCTAGAATCTCGTACTACATTGACTGACGTAGTTGGGTATACACTATACAATCTATTGTATACATTTTAAAATTCTCATTAGATATTTTTAATAACAACTGACGATTAATTATTTAAATTAATGGAAGATTTAAGGGGGTCGGAGCCGGTGCATATTTTGGTATAAAATAATATCATATCTTACTTTAATATACTTATTTTATTTTACCAAAAACATTAATCACATTAGAAATCAATACATTTTATTATATTTAAACACTAGCACTTTAAAGTAGTTTAAACACTACAATAAGCTTTTCATAACCTATAGAACTACATTTAATTATGAATCATAACGGAATATCATACTTAATAATACTTTATAAAAGTATAATATGTTTAACGTTATGTCTTATATTATAACAAAGTAACAATAACAAAAATATCACCTCGTTGATGGCTATATAGGTACCAAATAAAATATAAATATTACTTATCTATATTATTACTATTTACTACTTGTAATACAAGTAATAAATAGTAATACAAGTCTTGTATACATTAATTTCTTTAGCTTTAGCTATTTAGTTGAAATAACTTAGATTTTCTCAGTTGATTTAAAAAAAATCCATCAAGTTAAAAACATTTTGAAATTGTTCGTTTATATGTAATTATTAATATATCAGTATAAAATAAAAATATTCCAGTACAAAAACACAAACATTTCTGTTCTTTATCTTGATAACAAAAAAATTGATTAATTTTTTTTAAACTGAGTTAAGTTAATATTTTTTTCTACATTAACTTTTAACTTATCGAGTTAAATTTATAATTTGTTAATTGTTAACTTTTAACTTATCGATCTTGTGTCCTCTTAACTTGAGTTAATTATTATCATTAACTTGCCCACCTTTGCAGATAGGTAACTAACACGTCTTGCTCCTTTGAAATTATCGAAAGAAATCTGTCCCATCATAAAATGTCTACCGTTTACACGGTAATATACACGATAAAAGTACCTCCAGATGCAAATATAAATTATCACAATACATTCTGATACTATTGAAGAATATCAATGTATTCCAATAAGGCGGCGACAACAAGAAGATAATAATAAATTATACCACTAACTGAAATACAAACAGCCTGTATGGCCGAAGACAAAAATATAATCCGATGAAAATCTAATATCTATAACCACAACAAAGCACACCACAATTCTTACACTAGATGTTCAAGAAAATTTCAATATTCTAATAATAAGGCATTGATAAGACGCAAACTTTATCAGAAACACATGTACTAAACAGAAAACATAATATACATTTCATATCTCTTATCAAAATACAACAAAATACTGGAACAACAACACCCACAATCTCAAACACAACAATATCTAGCACAACATTACCGACCTCAAGAAATCCACACCTATACCCATCCTGGAGACAATTCATATACATACGCAAAATTATTTAAACAAAAAGTCATATTTATAACAAAATAAAACAACGCAAACGAATACATAGGTACGTCACTCAACATTCATAATCAAAAGTAACGAAAACCCTTACATTATCCAACAATCCATATCTAATATTTTATTATCAGAACGACAGAACATCATTACAATAACAAATTCAAAAATACACACTTCCTCATATATCCTAGCTGGTTTGCACGCATGCGGAGAAGAAAAAAATAACTATTGTATTTCACCGTATATGCGGGCAACGCATTGCGTGCAGAAAACCATGGTCAATATATAAAACCCAAGCACTTGCCCGCACTAGCTAGGGCATTACCTGGGTACGTTTAATTCACTCCTACCCCATAACTAATATATTTAAAATATTTTTTATCTAACCTCTTATTCTATTTTTTTATTTTCGAAGAACATGTTAAAACAATAAGCAACTGGTATTATTAAATTGAAAAAAAATTAGACAAATTTGACTTGGATTTAAATTCAATTGATCAATATTTATGTTTGTTATTTATTAAAAATGCATTTTCCTTACTTGTTCCTGAAGATATAATTTTTACAATCTCACACAACTACAATGATTTTTATAAGGCATGTTTTAAAATGTTACTAACAATGACGAAACATCTTTCAATATGACGTTTTATGCACCAACTCTATATTGTGACGATTTTAATAGTGATAAAATCAAACAGATAGACTATATAGACTATTTAGATTTAGCGGTTACTGTAAATCAATTTAAAAAAAGTTATAGTAATATTATATATTGTAATGTTGAGAATTGGGATAGTTATAGTTTTATTTATAAAATATTGATTAAAAACATACCTATACCTAAATTGTATAAATATGTTTTTTAGTTTAAAATATAATATCATATAGGTAATTTGTATGATATTATTTTCACGTTTATAAATAATCAGTTTTTTAGAAAATTAACATATGTAGTAAAATATAATAATTATAATAATAATTTATGTTAATTTAATTTGATATTTATGTTACTCGTATTATTCACAGCATAGAATTTTGCCGGTTTATTATTATAAGCTCTATTGCAAATATCTATAATTATTTTCAAAATAATACAACAAATTTCTGACGTCTTAAAAATATTTTTTTTGTATTTAATTAGTTCTTTATTTAAAGTTATAACTAATTATTAGTTAACCACTCATAAGAAATTCAATGCGGATTGGATAAAGTGGATGGAATACCTGAACTTGGCCCACCCAAATAAAAATGTTAATCATATAAAATGTGAAAATAACTTGCTAATTTTGAAAACCAACTTGCTATTACTTGCTAATTATTCGTTCTTTTTAGGCATACTTTTGATGTGTATTGGTTAACGTAGGTGGGTCAAGTTCATGGACGTCAATCGTTTACTACGGTATTTCATATTAATGTAATAATTTGTACATTATAATTGTTTTCGTAGTCTTGGACGTTTTGGACATACGCATTACTTCAGCCTATTTTTTTATAGATACCTTCCAAGGCTAAACTGAAATCATTCGATAACGCATTTAGTTGATAAGCCCGTATTTTGCACAAAACAAATTATCACCTTAATAACTTATTATTTGAAGGTATTTCAAAATGACTCGTTGGGAAAACACATTAGTGTTTTTCGTACCTATGTTCGTTAATGTTAAGATTGCAGAATTGCAATCCATAATCATTGTATAGATAAAAATAATCACTGTTGGTAGTATACCGTGATATTCCTGGCAGTTACGAACATCTTAAAAAAAATTTGAGCCAAATCGGACCATCCGTTCTCGATTGATGAATTGTTATACATTTTTGTCTCCGTTTATATATATATAGATTAAATATAATATTCTTATGATTTATAAAAAGTCAAGGTATACATACATAGTTTATAACCGTTAACATAGTAATTCGTTACACCTTAGGGGGTTAGTCATTCATTATCGATATTTTCTGTGTGTAGACAAAAATCATAGCTAATCATACATTCATAACCGAGTATAGGTTTAAAAGAATAAAAACGGCAATAAAAAAATTGTAAGATCTTAAAAATTGGATCAATGATCAGATGCTTACTTATTATCTATAGTGTGAGAGTAGTGCATACTAGTGCAAGTGTCAAGTAACAATTATAATAGTAACATTGTAACAAGTAGAAGGATGTTTTTTGGAATAATTGCGCAACTGTAGGTTAAGTTAGGTTTTATCTCTCGCTTCAAAAACAATGGCTCGGACGACTGCACGAGGGCCCCGACCCTGCTGGAGCCCCGTTATTGAATTCAGTGATCTTGCAAATATTGCATATACAAATATGTTGTACAATACTATATGTCTGTATGTCTATATCTATTTACATATATAAATAATATATATAATAATGATGAAGATAAGACTTTTGGAAGTTTACTTAAATAATATTATGGCTTATGTATTTGTCTTCAAAGTTTAAATTCTATAATAAAAATATAATTTTAGTTTTCGTAATTTTTTTCTATGTTAACTGCAGTAATATTATTGATAATTATTATTTATTGTTTTGTAGTTTTCATGTTTGAATAGTTTCATAGTTTATTATTAAATGAATTATTCCCTACGTCAGTATTCGCGTTAATATTAGATATAAATATAATATGTTATATTGTAATTTAATGTTATTATTTATAAATTATAAATTATGTTTTTTCGCAGCCCATAAGCAATAGTTATTTATAAAAATATTGTCAGCTGCGTAATATTCAGCTATTATTTGTCAATACGACTGCAATGTTGTAGTTGTACCTATGTCGATTGTTGTTGCCGCCACAGCAAACTAATTAGGTAGGTATAGTTCGCGATATCTTTGGTGTTATAGGTACTGTTGTATATATATTGGTTATTTATTTATTTATTGTGGTGAATGTGCGCAATTAATTTATAATTATTAATCATGAAATGTATATTTACTCAATTATATAATAGTTAATTAATGATTATAATAAAGGTACATTTTATATTATAATCCATATTGCTAAAAATTGCATAGGTATATACATTTTTGAGGCCCCTTAAAAAACTGATCCATGGGCCTTTGGTGTGCCAAGACGACACTGCCTATAGACTATGTGTTTTAGTGTTTAAGAAGTGTTTAGGCAAGAAAAATCGGACGTTCTATTATTAATAATATTGTGCGTTGGGTATACCGTATACGTGTTTGGGTGAGCCACATTAATGGGGACAAGGATAACATAACTCAATAATTACTTACCTTATCACTATGTTTTACATTTTAATATTTTGAATTATTTAAATGCCTTTGGTCTTTATTATTTAAATGACCTAAAATAGTTGTATATATATATATTTTTATATGAGTAACAACTATATTTTAATAATATAAGTATTATAGTTTTAGGTATAATAATATACCAAGTATAAGTGGTTAATGCCCTACAGGCTCAACTAAATTCTTAAACTATAAGTCGTATAGTTTCAGACGGTTAAGATATCAGATGCCGTTGTAGTAGTTGTCTATTCATAATTGGACGGCCAATGGATTGACTTGGTGATCTAGCGTGCCCAAAATCATACCTTTCTATTTTCAGAAGATTTATTTTTCGAACAAACCAAATATTACTTATTATTATATGGAAATAGACAAGTAATAAAAATAAAAGTTGTATACAAAATATGTAATATAAAAATAAAATAACATACATGTATAATGATGTCATTAATTATTTAATCGATGTTCATCGAGTATGATAGTGACGGGAACTACCGTGTATATGTGTATATGAACCATGACAAAAATAAAAAAAATTTTAAGTACGACTTATATTTTTAATAATTTTCTACATAATATGTATAAAATAATAATATAATAATAATAATAATAATAATAATATATATTATATACCTAATATATTATGTATCACAAAAAGAAAGTAAATATTAAACTTTTTGTAGAGGCCAAAAAGGGAATGGTATACGATTTTGGTCGAAAATGGATATGCCCAATGAATTATGATCATTGTGAATGAAATTAATATTTATTATTTCCTATAGATCAGGGGTCACCGACTGGCAGATACATTTTTTACGGACCCTAATGGCTGTGTAAATATAAAATATATAATATAGTTTTTACTTTACATTATTATAATAAAATGACAAATAAAAATATTTTCCGATATTGTGAGTATGATACATATATATTATATACGTGTCTCCTTCACCGAGTTTTATGTTCCTAATTCCGAGAAGTTGACTGATAGCAGATAGATACGTTACCTGGGTATGTATAGTTGTATTCGTGGATACGGGGTTGAGTTCGATGCTGAAAGTCACTGCGGCATATATATATGTAGGTATATAATACGTATTTTGATTTGTACATATTTAACACTTAATAGTTAATATGTTAAGAGACACTTTTCTCTGAGCTCTATGTATGATATTGATATGATTCTATAACATAATTTAAGTAACAAATTACTCAAAATGATACCTATGGTTTAAATAATAATCGTATCTGATACTCCTGCTCAGATACTATTTAGTCTTTAGAGATTATTACGTTCGATGTCACCATAATATAAGACCTTTTACGGACATGTATAACCACTCGAACGCAATCTAATTTATGAACTGCTGAATGCTGATATATAATGATTCTACACCTTAGAGATTTATCACGTTCGAAGTTACCCTATAAGACCTTTTAGTAATCTATGAACTGTTCCTATATAATACTACGATTAATATGTAATATTATATAGCTAACCTACATGGTGGACAATATTAAGTTTGATGGAAATAAATAATTAACAAGTTGATTTGGTGAGTAGTAAAAAATAAGTAACAAAGCCCATACCCGATGTTCAAATGACTCAATATACATATAAGTGTGAATGCATTTATTTAAATGCCAAAAAATATATCGTAGTGCACACTGGCGTGGATGTTGTGTCTTGAGGCTCCTTTGGAACTCACTGGCTTCCTTCGACGGAGTGCCTTCCGTTGACAGATTGGCGATCTGGGCTGCTGTCGGTGGAACACGTAAGCTTCAATACACGCATCAGCGAATGAACGCTTAAGATTTATAATGAGGGGAAGAGAGGTAACGCTATATAAAATATTAATTAAATAATAAGATAAAGCTTTAAGGTTACGTGGCATTGTATTTTACAAGGTATCATTATTGAGTAAATAATATTAATAATAATGTCAGCACATAGCAAGGTGCAATTTATTAATGATGAAAAAATAAAGTTCTTTTATATTAATAATAATATAGTTAATAGCATAGCAAATGTCAAGAAAAATGAATTATAAAGGATTAGCTAGTCGCAGGACATATTTTATTGTGGAACTATTTATGTATTTATATATTTAACTAATTATGCAGCTAGCTGTCATAACGTCGTCTTAGCCCATTATCGTGTATATACTGTCATACCTGACTAAAACTAAAACATTAAGTATGCTTTTCATATGCCTTTTAGTATATTTTAATTTTAACGCGGGTTATGAGTACCTATTTTAAAATTGTAAATTTTTTATGCATGTTAAAATACTCATAACTCGCTTTAAAATTAAAATATACTAAGCATATGAGGTTGCCTAGATAATAATCTTATCTTTCGCGCGTATTTGTGTGTGTGTGGATGAATGTTTCTACACTTTGCGTCTTAAACGATTGGCCGTACAAAACATCAGTTTACCACTGTGTCAGATCACAAACAACTAAACAATCAATTTGCAACGAAATTACTAAAATAAATAAAAAAGTGAGTGGTGTCATGGGACGCCCGATAGAAGTTTCCTAGTTTCTTTTCCAATAAATATTATAGATTACAAATACATTTTAGTGGAACCATTAAAAAAAAAAGTAAATATCAATAAGTAAATGTATTTAAGTACTTAATGAATTGAAGTAGGTAAATGTGAAAAACGAATAAAAATAATAATTATTATTACTATTTAATTACTATTGTATTAATCACATTCAATAATTGAAATTACAGGCCTGTAATATGATACGTATATGTTTGTGATGTAATTTTTTCTAAATATCTTGAAAATACTGCATCAATAATAGTGGTGTCATCTCTCGTTATTCTGCTGGATTTTTTTATCAAATGTAAATTGAATGTGTCCATAAAGACAGTTTTAAATGTCTCTGATTTATTATCATTAAAATTGTTGTTAAAGTCACCACCAAATTGTTATAATTTATAAATTATAATAATTATAAATGCATAATATGCAGACCTAATTAGGCTGTTTCAAATTCTATTAACTAGTCTATACCTACCAAACGCGACGTACAAAAAAATTTAATTATGGCAAAGGTAATCATAGTGATATACCAGGTATATACTAGGATATACTGATTACTATGCATTGATATATTATGCAACAATCAGATTATTCTACGAAAACAATTTCATGAAATAAAAATGTTTACGCGTCATGCATGGAGGTTATGATTTGTATATTAGAACCAAAAGTTTATGTTCTGTAAGGACCGTGGTATAGATTTCAGTGTCTGGTTGTGCAGGGAATACGCGTGATATGCACGCCCAGCACTTTTGGGGATTTCCACTTTACCACCCGCCACTTTTAGGGATTTTCACTTTACATATACTTATATAAATATTTTATTAATTAAAATAATTATAAATGTAGTGTAGTGATATATTATCAATATATTCAAGATATTTAATATAACCAATCTATCGCGGACCGTCACTCCAATTTACCGCTCTTGCTTTTTTTTTTTGTTCGTTTCAGTGGCGGCTCGTGGGTTTTTAATGAAGTAGTGCACATCCAAAAAAAATACACGAATAAATAATAATAATATAATATTAATATACGTTAATGTCAGTCGTCGATGAAAAACAGAAACACGATTGTCACGATTAATGTTTTGAATTTCCGATAATAATCGACTACTGACCAGCTAATATTATCAGCTGATAATCGGAATATAATAAATAAACGAGACTACGAGAGTAAAAATAAACTTTAATAACATAATAATGCCGATGCCGACGCGCAACGACGCTGCTGCGACGCGACGTCGAAAATAATTCGCTGAAAACAATTTAATTGGCCATGTGCACACAAACAAATGTGCACACCAATTCCATTATAACGCGGGCTGCGTGTTTCGACTTGCTTTAATTTTTACACTGTACAAATGTGCACAACGATTGTGTGCACAAGTGCACAACTGCAGTACTGCCACTATAGTATACGTATACTAAATAATACACGCCGATACCGTTCCGTCGCGCACAGCCGGACGGCCGTTTAGCAGTCGAAATAACCCACTCCAAACATTAAATATAATATTATTATATTATTATTTTCTTTATATTCTGAATTTACATTTTTATATTTTGAAAATATTCCTAATTACATAGCAGGTACTTAGTTGTATTATTGTGATTTATGTTTTCAATTTTTCTTGAGGTTGGGTAGGTAGTGCACGTGCACTTGTGCACATACACACGACCACTGCATCCAACCAATCGATCAAATAATGCGATACTATTTCAGAAAATTGATCCGAATTCGTTAGAATGTTAATTTGAAATCGGTCAGTCCATATTTTAAGATTTCTGTTTATATTCCAAACAAATCCCGAATAATCAACGTTTGAAAATTCCGAAATTTCAAAATATTCAAGCTAAATTAATTTATGTTGGGGGGGGGGGGGGTGAAATTGGGAAAAGTAGACTGACCAATTTCAAGTTGACATAATAACAATTAACAAATTCAAATCAGTTTTAAAAAGTGTTATCGCATTATAACTAGATCGATCAGTATGATGGAATACAAATTGAATGTTTTGGCTAAGACAGCTGTTTATTACATTATAAATTATAGTATTTCGTCAGGAACGTTTTTTTCCAGCCAGTCCGCATCGTGCCACAATAAACTTCGTTTCAATTATCATTGAAATATGTACTCGTTCTAAAACATGTAATGAAATACGCCACTCAAATACTTACACTTTTCCATTAAAAAAATAAAGCAGTAGGTATATTATGATTTTACAATGTAGGTCATCTGTGTAATATGATACATTTATCAGATTATTTTTTTAATAACTCCATTAGTTAATGGATTTTATATATAACAAAAGATATTGTTAGAAATGTTTTTTATTTGATAAAATAATTAAATTAATAATAAAAACAAATTTAATGTATTATTATTTATGAAGACATTTTTTAGATTATAGGTATAAAGTTAAAATGGTATGCATAATAGCATACCATTTATTTGGCACGTATTATAATCATACGTGCTGATTGTTCAATTGCAAATAATCATTATTATTTAATAATGTAGGTACTTATTATCGTATTAAATAATGTTTATACATGTTATACTAGGATCACAATATAATTATCCATATGATATTATATCGTTGTTTTAACTTTTAAAAACTATAAGACCTCATAAAAATTTAAATAACTAGGTATCCTAAAATACATTTTTATTTCTAGTAACAATAATAACTTATACATTAAATTTGTTGGGTTTTTACCCAGAAACCATCTTAAATATTGAAAATGTTTAAGAAAGATTTAAAAATCCATATTTTCTGGTACCTATAAAACGTGATATTACACAAAAAAACACATTATTATTCACGTCCATAATTTAGGTGTCAATAATTCGTGTTGCAGACAAACCATAATATTATTATGCAATATGACACTTATTAGTGCCCTTTCGTTGTTGTTGAATTAATCTTATTATTATTGTTTATTATTATACATATTATTATTTTATTCACATAATGCGTACATAATAATATAACACGAGGATACTGCTAAAGTTTATTCAGCCGACCGAGTGGTTAGATTGCTGATTTAAAATGTAATTTCATTATATATATATGTAATATAAGCGTAGTGCAGATCATGAAGATTGGCCATATACGTGAAAAAGCATAGTGATTTGTCAAGGTCGCTTCAAACCAGGGTGGATAGGCCCTTAGGGAAAAAGGGATTTTCCCTGTGGGCCCCGTCTATGTTTATGTTGGAGGGCCCACTCGGGTCTACACATTGTTTTTTTGCAGAATAAAATATTCACCAAATAGGAATAGTATAAATTTAAAACTATTCATTTTTTATATAAATTATTATTACTTACTATTATTTTTAATAATATAATGATAGGTACCACGACAAGTCAATAATTTGCTTGCAGATCTTTAACAGAGTATTTTAAATTTTTATTATTAATCGAAGACCAAAATATCCTCGTATGTTTCCCCCCCCCCCCCCCCCCCATATTGTGTTTTTATATTGGCCGACATTTAGTATGGAATTTGTACGATAAGACCCTCAATTTGTACAAATATTTTTTCGAAGTTGGGTGGGGGACTATAAAAACGTTTCTCCACCTCCCTTGCCCTATTTCCAAAATTATTTATTTATGTGAAACTTCTATGCAGATATTTAATATGGAATTTGTAAAAATTTGTCTGACCTTACGCGAATATGTTCAAAAATCCCTTACAACCGAAAAAAAGCATTTTCCTCATATGCCGTTTTTCCAGCCCCTCACCAAACTAAAAATATGTTTTCGCACGAAACATTTTATTTATTTAGTAAAGGTGTTATATTGAATATCTAATAGCGAAGCGACCAATTTTTTTTCAGTTTGAGGGCCCCTTCGAATGTTTCCCTGTAACATAAATACTATCCACCCCTGCTTCAAAACCATGGTCGGGACATATATAGATACATAGAAAAATAAATAATGAGTTATATTGCTTTTAGGTATCTACATAGAAATAAAAATATTTAAAATAATAATACGAAGTTTGTATATATTCAAATAAACGAGTTAAAAAGTTTTCAAAATACGTAGGTATTTGAATAATTCTTAAAGTATAATCAGAAATCAGAATACATATACTTAAACATTTAAAAAAATATTTGATTACGTCTTTTAGAATGTTAATTTTTCCCACCAGTTTTAGTCAGTCTTAACTTAGTGTTGGAAATTAACGTTTAAAGTTGATATAGGTAGTTAAATAGGTATAATAAACTTATAGACCATCAAAATAATAAATTAAAAAATAATTTTTGTACTTGTATTATTTACTATTTAATGACCAAATACATTTGTATTATATTTTAATAACAATACTCTTTCAAGATTTTCATCCCTCAAATTTACAACTATACAAATTGTTCAAATTATATTCAATACAACATTTTTTGAATAAGACAAAATTTAAATAATCAAAATAATAAACTATAATCGCAGAATACCTATGTAGTATAATAACTAGGGATCAAAATTTCCGAAAAAAACCCGGGTTTTTCCCGTTTTTTTTCGAAAAAATTGGGAAAATTTGGTTTCATTTAAAATTTCCGGAAAAAATGGTTTTGACAAAAAAACTGGTTTTTTTCCTGAAAAATTGCATAAAAGAATGGATTTTTTTTCTAAAGAAATAAAAAAGTAATGTATAGTGGAAACAATTTAACAAATAATGATGGTTGACAATCATATTACATACATATTATAATATATACCATACCTAACTTAAAGTCTGTAGTGGATAAATCTAGAGAATTCTACACTTGATTTATAAATAATTATAATTTGTAATATTAACTATTAAGTATATACCATGTAGTTATTTCTTATTAGTTATTAATATTATCTATTTTTTACCAACTTTCTAAGTTTAAAAATATAAAGACTATCAAATAGTTACTGTGATATAATTTATAAACCTATCAGCCAATTACTATAATAGGTACCTTATTAATTATTACAAATATAAATTTGACAATAAGTATACAATTTTTAACCTTTAAAAATACAGGTGATTTATTTTCGGGGAAATACACTCTCCCACATAAATAATAATTTAATATGTACGTATTAAATAATAAATATATTAATATCTACGTTATTTTTAGAACAAATATTGAAATATCCGTATATTTTTAAAAGTTTAATTTTAAATTTTAATACAATAATACCTACATTGACAACCGTATTGGCAAATGTGAAATGGCAATTACAAATGACAATTTCCTTATCTATTTTTTTTAAATAGGTTTTATTTTTACATAGATTATTTTAATTTTTTAAGCATAAATACAATTTATTAATTTTCCACAAATTCGGTTTTTTTTTTTAAATTTTCCGAAAACTTCAGTTTTTTTCGGAAATGTATTATTTTAATATTCTCCAATTTTTCAATGTTTTCCGAGGCTCTGGAAAAAAAACGGTTTTTTTTCCTAAATTTTCCCGAATTTTTCCAGCATTTTGATCCCTAATAATAACCATTATTATATTAGTATTTAAAGAAAAATACGAATATAATTTTGTAATTTTCGTTTTCAATTTTTTTTCAACTTTAGTTATAATATTTAATGCTGTTTTTTTGACAAAGCCATACCTATAATGTATCATTGTGTTTTGTTAATTATGTATGGTATATTAAAAATGACTATTTTGTATAAAAATACAATTCACATACTGCAACATTTGTATGCATTTAATGTGTAAATACCAACGTATTATCTATTGATTTAAATACAAATAAAATTGTTGTTTATCATGTGTATAATAAATATTGAAATTTATAGTATAATTTTATTTACATCAATTTAGGCCTTCACACAAACTTGTTTATTATAATAATTGTATGAACTTAGGTATTATTAATTCAATTAATTAAATATTTATAATGTATGATAAAAGATATTGGTAAAATTAATAATATTTAGATATTTATAATTTTGAAGAAGTAATAAACTAATGAGTACCTTCATCAGAACTCTCTTCTATAAATCGCTGGTACTTTTTCTTCTTGACCAAACTATCAACTTCAATTGATGAACTTTTAGACAGTTTATAATCAATTTTCCGATGCCAGGTATGGTATTCTAAAAACGATGGGGAAGTCTTAATATGGTGTTCAAACTTACTTTAAAGTTATAGCTATATAATTGAAATTTTTAGTATTTTCAGATACATACACCTGGGGTGGTCACTTGCTCGCTGCGCTCGCTCCGACAAATGAAATCGAAAACATCCCTCGACTTGTTATGTAAAACCACCATGGGTTGTTGTCAGAATTAATTTTGCACCATCATTTTTAAAACGTTGACCTAGTTTTCAAAAAAAAAAATTAAGATTCGTCATAGGCAAGGTAATATAAGCGTTGTACTTATGCGTTAAACAATAAACACCGAAAATCGTGAACTAAGCATAAGGCTATACCATAAAAACTAATAGTTTCAGGTAATATATTTTTGCACCATCGTTCTTAACAGGTTGAAATATACACAGGTTTTCGAAAAAAAGTTTAAAAATTCGCGTGAGCGCTAAACTTGATTTATACAACTAAATTTTGTTTGAAAAAAAATTTCAACCCCCCCCCCCCCTAATAAAGATAGGCAGTGGCGTACGCAGGGCTAAATTATATAAACGCCAAAGCCCAAAGGTACAATTAACAATTATATGAGTATAGCTATTTAGAAAATTTGATATTATAAAAAATTGTCAATAATAAATTGTTAAAATATAATATACCTATTGTTCTAAGTATAATATAATATGTTATTTAATATTTATTGACCCCGTCCACAGGTATCTAGGATTTTGGCTCTTACATATGATACGACTTTGGAGCTTTCGTACGATACAACTTTTTTTTCTTATCTCATTTTGGCACTTATGTATTCCACCGGTACGCAGAACAGTGTATTCATGTATTCCGGACCCCCTCCCCACAATTGTCTCTTGATTCGTACATGTTAAATTGTGTGTTTTTACATGATTAAGAAAAACAAATTTTATCATACAATACAACGATTTTCTAAAAAATGTTCTAAACTTCAGTATCAAACTCGGTTTTCAATTATTAATATCGTGATTTTTTTTTCTTAATTGAATTTTTCAACCGAACATTGAAAAATGCATAGTATATTTACTATTATCTGCAGCTACTCCTGAAAGATCTTTTTCAAACTTAAAAAGTTGAAAACTTATCTTAGCTCAACTATGAATGAAGCAATGTATTTAGGAAATATTTATTATACTGGGTGATTCTTTTATCATAGAACACTCATTATTTCAAAAAGTAAAAATTTTTTTGAAAATATTTTTTTTACATAGTTTCTATTCGCTTATAAACAACGTTTTTCTTAAAAAATTATATTTTTAAATATTTTTTATCCTTATAATTTTTTAAGTTTTTTACTATTTTGAATGACAACATAGGGTTTTAATTTTATTTTCCAAAGCAGAATATTTTTCTTAATATTTTGATACATGAAAATCAAATTTGGGGTGAGTAGTTTATGAGTTATAAATATTCAAAGATTAGATGAGCGGAGAAGTGGATAAACCTTTCGCGGGGTAACCCCGTACCACTCCACTCCGCTCAACTAATCTTTGAATATTTATAACTCATAAACTGAAGTTCATATTTTTACAAGATTGGATATTCACTCGATTTCTCATGTAGCGATTTTGTTATTTTGTTAAAATAATGTAGATAACCTATTGCCATGTTAAATAGATTTTAAATTATCATAAACTGAAAATGTTATATTCTACAAATCACTTAAATTTTAACCTATTCTACCTACCTATTGTTTATTATCAGGGGAGAGAACTTATAGCATTTGCATATTTATTTTGCAGTCACAAAAATATTTTTTGTTAATAAATATACTTTGACATGATTGTATTTAATAATTAACGATATATGGCGCAACGGTAGATATAACGTGGTGAATCGCACATTAGCACATTTATTATTATGAAAACACTTAAACATGTTTTCGCAGTATCTATAAATATTATCGTATCATATTATAGAGTAGGTATGTGATGATTTGTTACAATAATTCGTGCGGTCTATTGACTATTTATAATGATATTGTATTTTAATTACTATTATAAACTGGGGGGAGGGGGTTAAGGGCGCCAATACTTTTAGCGCCGGACCTGCGTAGATTCAACTATGACGAAATTCTTACTGTCACAATTCATTATACAATATACCTACTCGTAGTTTATATCACACAAGTGGTGATCTTAGAGTTTATTTTTGGGAGGTGGTTTAGAGTGAATTTTGCTGACTTCCAATACCAAAATTTGACGACTGGTATTTCACTATTATATATTTATATATATATAGTCAACAGCCGTCGCCGCTTAATGTTATCGTTTTGGTAGGTACTGTACAAAACTGATAACAGAAGCCGACTAATAACTTGAATTTAAAAACTATATTAAAGCCCAGCTTCCTGCATGATCTCATTATAAATTATAATAATATTATTAAATATGTAACTTATGATAATTGAATATTTTCATCTTTCAGGGCTGCGCCACGCGTCATACATGGGCATATTTACATGTTTCCCATGTGCCTGTAGGAAAATTGCCGCACTAAATAATAATATAATATACTAAATAGTATACTACATAACATATTATTTTACAATAGCAGAAAACGTATAACCTTTAACAATTTGTCACTGTAGGCGCGTGCCTCTATAGTGCTCGCATAATATATAAATATGCCACTGCACACATAGCGGTTGAACGAGCGCGTTGAATCCGCGGAATAAATTATCAAAAACAGCAAAAAATAGACGGCCGGTAGCTCCAAACCACGCTTTCAATTGCGGATCAACAAAATATATTGCAGCATGCAGCGTTTCACACGCTCGTTTAAATCGTTATGTGTAGCGCCTGCCTACCTAAGGCATAATATTTTACATTTAAAATACACATAGGTACACACACCACCCCCCTTCCTCCTCCACACTATGGTCGCTCCTGTATCACACCGCAGGTACATATAATATTATAAACAAAGCAATTATTTTAAAGGTTATTCTCACTAATTTTCTCAACAAATATTAACGTTTTTGGAATATTTTTTTTCATTATTTAAATTGTTTTCTTTTTTGAACGAAATATCTATTCTACATATTATATTTTTCTAAGAATTTAAAAATATAAATATCAAATTTTAGATTTAGTTTTTTAGAATGTATTAGCCATTAACTAAGTTTAGACGAGCGGATTAGTGGACAAATACTCGAACAAATATTTTGCGGAAAACCCGTGAGAGCCGTTCAACTTCATTTCGCTCATCCAAACTTTAAATACTTATGTAATTAAATTAATTAGTTTTTTAAAAACAGTTTTACAGCTCCTTTAAGATTTTATAAAAGTATTAAATTATAAATGTTAATGTTTTAATATTATATATGGTTTGACCTGTTTGCAATTTGATGAAGAAAATTATTATTATGTTAAATTATTAATTGCGACGTGTATAATATTTAATAAAGATATACCTAAATTATAATATATATTAAAATAGGTATATTATACACATGACATGTGTCACCACTTATCACTGGGACACGTGAACAAAATTCGTAGTGACTGTGACACTGTGTGACTGATTAGTGCATGGATTGATAAATTCTGAAATGCATGCAGCTGGTGCATGGTATTATATTATTATAAAAAAAATAGCTTGCATAACCGAATTTTAATGCGTCGTATCTATAGTCAGGAGAATAAAAAGTGGCCGCTGGCGATATGATAGCAACCTTTTTGTTTTCATCGAAAACAGGGGTTCTAAAACTCGTATCCAACATCATTCTAATACATTTGTATAAGGTAATTGTATCCTTATCTAATACATTTCAAAATACGCGCGCTTTATTTTGCGAAACCATCACAACAATTCACCACCAGAAGCACACGTATCAGCAGTCACTTTTCATTCGCTCGACTATAGTGTGCGGATTCGAATTTGATTACGTTGAATTCAAAAAGAGTACGTTGACGTACGTCATCAAAACAGCGGCCGACTTATTTAAGTGTGGGAGGCACTGCACGAGGCCTGTCCTTTACAACGTAGACAGTAGCGGAAACACCCACGGCCGACGTGCGCCGTTCGTAGTCCTAGTGAGTTCACGCCATTGGCTAGGGCTCTCACGTGACAATATAGACGGAACATACCAGACTCGCGGTGTCGGGCGGTGCGGTGACTGTAAATAATTACGTCGTCGTACCCGCATGATAATATTATGTTGTCTGTGTCTTACACACGTACAGTGGTGTAGCGGTACGGAGGGTTTTGGGTGTTTAACCACCCCCCTCCCACATTGGCATTTCCCCTCCTAATAAATATATTGTTTATAGGGTTAGGGACTGCTTGCATGTTTTATTGTAGTGGTCGTAGATTATTTTGGATTAGTTATAAATTTGTCTTATGAAATGGCGAAATAAATACAAAGTTTGAATTTGCATATTTGTGCATATCTTGCATTTTTTTAACTTAAATGTACATACAATTGGCGGGAAAAATCATATTTGGGATAACATTGAAAAATATCTTCAAAATATTATGTTTGGTTAGGTAAGAATAGCTGGCGA
>NC_042493.1:13876823-13878015 GCF_005508785.2 Acyrthosiphon pisum
CACGAGTCACTATTCATATTACTTTATACAATAACAAACACTTTTTTCAGGGCCGTCCTGACGATTTGCGGGGCCTAGGGCAGAGTAAATTTGCGGGGCCTAAAATGTCATTAATATAATCATATTGATAAATTACCAAGCTTATAAATATAGTAGATACACCTAATACAATATGAAAAAAGGTGGACAAGTGGGTACCACTTTGCTGTACAGTAGGTGTCAAGCATGTCGTTGTAATGGATGTGTTACATTTAAATTATATTGATAAATTATTGTAAACGAAAAAATATTCAGAGTGGAGACGTTGTATCAGCTTAGCACACTTGTATAGATAATCAAATTTAGTAGTTAAAAAAAAATTAACAAAGATCGAAAACGTATCTTCCGGGGAACTATTTTAGTTTGATAGAGGTACAAAAACTTGTTGGAAACTTTCTATTAAAATTTCCTATGTTAGCTATCAAAAGAAAAACTTTTATGAATTTTGTCAAAATTTGAACTTTATACCTAAGCATATAATAAAAATTGAGCCTATGTATTTTTAAACTTTCATTAATGAAAATTATAAGGAACCTATATCATTACCTTTTTAAGATTTTATACTAAATGAAAAAGATAATTTTTAAAAAAATCAGAAAAATGGAAAAATTTCTCAGGGGTTCAAGGCATGGAAAATTCTAATATAAACATTTGTTGGAAATTTCAAGGTTCTGCAGATATTAATTTTTTAGATACACCAAAAAAATAAAATCGATTTTTTCAAAAATTGGTTTTGTATAAAAGTTACCTATTTTTTAGTTTTTCTCAACGCTTTCTAAAAGTACTTGAAATTTTTAATTTTGACATCCCAAAAATACCAACTAGTTTCACTTTTCTATCAGTTAAAATGCTGATCTCAAAAATCAGAGCACTTTTACTACCCAAAATGTGCCTTAAAAAAATAGAAAAAAACGCACATCATTGTAAATTTAATACATTTTTTCGCTCCGCTCAGAATCTAATATATTATAAATTAACCTTCCTGTGTCTTAAATTAGCAAATATGTCAGTAAAAATTGAAATATAAATAAAAATTTTGGTTGGTCAGCATTTTTATCTATAAATATTATAGCTAAGTTGGTGTTTTTTTTTGGGACAGAACGCTTTGAAGATTTTTATAATTTTCAACTTTGAAAATTGAATTTTTATCATA
>NC_042493.1:13879071-13882161 GCF_005508785.2 Acyrthosiphon pisum
GTGCTGGGGGACATTTTACGAATATTCTCGGCTTGTCAACTGACCAACGAAAGGTTATTTTTGGCTTAGGTAAGTACCTACCAACAAATAACAATAATATAATATAAAAATAATATCATCAACGAAATGTAGTAAATAATTTAAAGGGTCAATGGATGTGGTGTTAACTGACATTTTTTTTTTGAATCTTTATTAATTATTATTATACAAAATGGCGCATCATGACGTATTACATAGGCTATACAAATATCAGAACAAAATAACATATATTTATGGAGATATCAAATTGATAAAGGTGTTATTTATACAATATGTTCTTGTTTTGTGGATTGAGGTGTTATTGTATTATATCCCCTATTATCATATTAACAGATAAAATTATTAATAATTAAATTTATAAAATTTCAGAGTATTGTTATGACTTTAAAATACATAATTTTTGTTTTCAAAGATTTCTTAGCCTTTGAATTGTTACAAAGTTCCAAACGTTTATATAATTAAGCCACTAAAACTGTCCTGAATAATTTCAAAATTGTGAGTTATCAGTTATCACCTTTATCCACTGACCACTTAAATGGCTTAAATTATATTATAATATAAATTTACTATATTAAACTTGATCATGACTAACATTTAATTTTAGTTTGGTTATTTAAAATTATACCCGCATAACATTTTACAACTTAAAATGTACAATGCTATTACGACTTTTAACGTCGAGGTTACGTTACTATAAAACACAACGTTAAGTGAAAAAACGTGAGACATTTTTTATACGCACTTAAAAAGTGTTCCTACCAATGAATAGCACAGTAAAATATAACGAGTAATACACCATACATAGTGGGCAGTGGACGTAAGTTTCCAAAGAAAATCTCTAAAATATCTATCCAAATATTTAGTACGTCGTTTGTATGCATTTGTTTGACGGTTCTTAGAATTTGTACGACACCAGTATTCGATCAATATCGGAAATACAGAAGGGGGGCTGGAGACACATGTCTCCTGTCCCCTTAATATAAATAATTAAGTATTCATATATTTTATACTGCAAGATTCAAGAACTCAATTTGTATGAATTTGTATGACAATTTTTGGAATTTGTATGCGACCCCCTCCCGAGTAATAATCAAAAAACCTATTTTCCCGTGTCCCCCACCCCCCTTCAACGGAATTTTCTACTTTTTCTTACGCGAAACAATTAAACGTTATTTGTACGAATTAGTATGACCATTTTTGGAATTTGTATGCGACCCCCTCCCGAGTAATAATCGAAAAACCAATTTTCCCGTGTCCCCCGCCCCCTTCAACGGAATTTTCTACTTTTTCCTACGCGAAGCAATTAAACGCTATTTGTATGAATTTGTATGACCATTTTTGGAATCTGTTAAAAAAAAGGCTCCCACAAAAATATATTGTATTATAATATATATTATGCTTATTTATTATAGGTATACCTACCGTATACTTTTCATTAAAAAAAAATTATATTGAATGAATAATTTTCAAAATGTTCACAATAATATTATTTTTTTTTAAATCACGATTTGAAACAACAATTTATTGTAATGCAGACGTACACAATTTACCGATAAGACAGAACCGCTGTAGTATACTAGAAGAATTTGTATTATATTACGATGTGTTTCAAGTTTTCAATGCTGAATAGTTAATTTTTTTATTTCGGTACCTACGATATTGTCATATTAACTCTTTTGTACAAACAATTGTACTGTGCAACAGGTGTAGGTACAGCTGTACCTACTAAAATCGTGTGATACAAAAACGATTTCACACAATCACACACGTGACACGCATATAGGTATATTGTCAACAAAAAAAACAACGTAGGTTTTCTCTGTTCTACAATAACGATTATAATGTATATTAAATAAAATATAAATATAAATCATGAGATAATATTATTATAGTCGTTGTCGGCACTCAGCAGTCACACAGTCGTTTTTAGCTTATATACACTGATATATAATAATAATAATAATATTACTCTTTATAACTACTGTGGCATAAGTGTGTGAAATCAGGTTCACTCAGAATTATAGGTAAGTTAATTTAAATAACATAATAAAAAATATAAACTAAATTGAATGTTTAATAAATGATATTGAATTTTCCGAAAAGAAGTTTATTATGACATTATATAAAAAAAATTTATAAATTTAATTTATTAATTTATAAAGAAAATTTTTATAAAAAATATTGAAAATTACTACCGGCTTACTATTAGGAGGAGCATGAGGGGAGGCAAAAGTACAAAAAGTTCCAAAATTGGTTAAACACATTGTAAAATAAAGGAAAACTACGGTGATTGGAGGGGGGGCAAATTCCCCCTTTGCCTTCTCCCTGGATCCGCCACTGGTGTCGTGTGTGTCTCACACGACAAATACATACACAATACACATATACCAATATAAACGTAATTACTATAAATTATCATGCGGCATGCTCTCACACGCACTATTAGCTACACGCCTACACACAGATACAGTCAATTACCTGCTGTATGTATATTGTGTGTGTACACTCACGCGCAAAATGTTACACAGGGAAATGCGTAAAAGGAAAAGTGTCAAAGGTATAAAAACTAATGTCTAACGCAATAATATTTTATCACACACAAAAACAACAACGCCGGCAATTCACAGTAGTTCTCAACGTCCCCGGCCGACGCTCCGACCAGCGACCAACACCTCTTTTTGGTCATCCTCAATGTATGTATTATACATTTAAAGCTTATGATGAGCTATGCATCTTTTAGGTTGATCTACTTAAACAATGATTTTTTACAAATTACTGTATCAGCTTATTTGCGTCATGGACTCTAAAAACACGCTTCCATATGATAATAACATGAATAATTGTTGTTTTAGTATAATATTTGATAAAGCATTTTCGTGAGTAATAATCAATATATTATGCGACATACTACGTATATGCCATAATATAGTTACATACTTGGTATTAAATTGATAAACATATTATATTATATGTATTTAAAATTATACTCCAGCTCCAGCAGTACCTATCACATATAGTAGCAGTGGTGGTAAAATTATATTGTCTTGACGG
>NC_042493.1:13883400-13885677 GCF_005508785.2 Acyrthosiphon pisum
GATCTAGGGTTAAACAATGCATATTTAGAACAAAACAGTTTACATACATATTAGTCACTAAAGATTATATAAATAATGAACACAATTTAAAAAAATTTCAGAATCTGTGGAACACCATTGATATATGCTATTATGGTTTAAGTGTTAAACTGTGTCATTATTATTATTATTATTATTATATTTAAATTTAAACTATTTATTGTAAATCTATATATTGAAAATTATAATTATGTATATTTTACACTGTATGTCTGTACCATACTGTATATTTAAAATTAAATTTGAATTATATTCCGTTAGGTATATTAAGTTTATTATTATTATTAATATTAATATGTTATTTGTTTTAGAAAAATTGACATGCAAAGTTCTTTGAACAATTTTGAATTGGAATATTCAAATTGTACCAATTAGTAATTTAGTTATTTGTAGTATTAATCATAAGTTAAATATAAATTCTTATGTAATTATATTTATTACAATTATTAGATAGAAAATATATTTATTATAAATGTTTACAAAGGTACCTACAACTTAACTTAATTTAAATTTATAGTATTTTTAAAAACAATAGTTTGTTTCTTACAATCTTAACAATAATTTATTGTTTCATTCCTCGCAATCATAATTCATTTCAAAAATGATAAAATTATTATTAAAATTCATCATTATTCAGTTGTGTAATTTCATCTATCTGAAACTGGCAATGACGAAATATATGTATGAACTGAAGAAAACATAATTGAGTAGTCAATATTATACATTGATATCCTATTTTATCTGGAACTTGGAAACCCTCTTTTGCTGACTATAAGAAACAAAAAAAATACATATAATTGTAATTCTTGTAAACATATATTTTTAAGTAACTGTAACATAGCTATTGTAAATTAAGTGTTATTTATTTATTACGATAACGCTTTGGAGGATAGACAATTAGTTAACTAACATAGTCAGCATATGTGTGTAGTTATGTTGTATAATGTATTATGTGCCAAGTTGAGGTAATTTCTTATCTATATATATATATATAGACTTTAACAAATACTGGATGAAAATTTGAGATGTGATTTTTTAATAAAATGGATGTTATAATAAGCTATTAAATGTTTATTAAAATACAACTTGTAACAGGTGTCGGGTTCTAGGTATTAGGCTTAAATAATAATATCAGTTCAAGTTCAGATATACAATTCGGAGGCAATTCATTAACAAAGATTTTAGGTAGGTACAATAAATAATTTATGCATGATGTACTTATAGTATCAGTTAAAGAATAAATTTAAGTATTAATTAGGTATTTTAGGTACCTATTTTAGATTCTGATTTGAGCGATGATTTTATTGATTTTACAATGTGTTTTTAATTATTATATTTTATTTTTGTGTCATCACATTTCGGTGCAGTAAAAATGCTTAACGACTTTTCTACTTTAGCATCGTTTCTAGTATGAAAAAGAATGTACTTAGTACTTTGGAGGGTCAAAAGTAAAAAATTCCCAGAACTTTTCAAAAACATCAAGAAAAATAAACAAACAATTAAGGAAAAACAAAGATTTTTTATGCAAAACCAGTTTTAGAAAACATCAATTTTGCGTTTTGGTGTAACTCTAAAAAATAAACTTAGATAGGGGAAGGTGGGGCAGTACCGTATGGTTAAGCTTTCATGGTTTATAAATCATGTAATTTTTAACATAATGCAATTTTTTTAAACTAATAAACATAGAAAAACTTACGGTCTATAACTTTTATTTGAAACTTTTTTACGTTTTTTATCTAAAAATGTGTGTAATTTGTGTTTAAACTTTAAGTAGATAAATTAATGTATCCAAACTAGAAATGCAAATTACACTTTATAAGGTATTGAATAATAATAAAAACATATCTGTACAATTTTTTTTAATACTTTTTTTTATTTGTTAAATATTTAAAAATATTTTAATAATTGATTAAAAACATTTAAAATATTTTTTTTTCCAATATGTGATGTCTAAACACACAAATTATCATATTCAATACATAAACAAACAAAAAGCTTCAAATCAGTGTGTTCAGTTTTTCTCCAGGATATCAATTATTAATAAAATCTCGATTAAACGGGTTTTGCCCCACATATGGTAATACCCCGCTTTCCCCTACACTAAAATGTTCAAAATATTTTGGAATTTTTTTAAACTATTTAGTATTTATGAACATAAGAAAATGTAGTCATAATATAAAATCAAATATATGGTAGGTTTTTATGGTACTTACAATCTATAGGTATAGTACCCGACAA
>NC_042493.1:13887362-13888442 GCF_005508785.2 Acyrthosiphon pisum
CCAAGGGTATTGTACAAACGTAAAAATAACGAAATACAAATTCCATTTAGACATTTTTTAACTGACCATAATTATGCATTATTGAGTTCACAGTCTAATAAAAAATGTAAACAGAATAGTTCAGAATGGGATGATGGTAAAGCATTTTGCCCTGGTGACCCAGGGAATATCTTTGTTGAAGATCAATGGCAAAAACGATCAAATAGAGTTCAAAGTCATTTTAGTCATAGCAATATTTAACGGCTGAGTTATGATTGGCAGTATATAAGTACTGAAAAAGTTGTTCAATATGATAATGATCAAAATGGACAGGATAAAATATTAAACTTACCTCGATATTCCAACCATTTGTTCACTTTAATATGTCTATATAATATTACGAGTATAATAGTACTATTTACAGATAAGTTTCCATCTTTCCGTAGTATTTTATTATTCCATACACATAGTAAGTCACATAGTATATATAATTTTAAAATGCTCATGTTTAGACCAGAATACTTGTATCAGCTGTTAATATTATGTAGCTTTTTAAAATTATATTTTATATTTATGAACCTTTCAAATTTATGGATAATTTAATTATAAATTTAAAAATAATGTATTGGCAGAATACAACATAATTTAATTAATTGATTTTATATTTTTGTTTTTATAGATATATGTTCTTTTCGATATTTTTTTTCCTGTCTTTCTAGTCGTATTTTTATTTATCCCTTTGTTATTAGTTTCATATTTTCCAATGTTTTTTTTCTTGATAAAGGGTTTATGCCCGTTGATTATTAATAAATAAATAATTTAGACTACCTATTCAAACATTGTACTTGTTAGTTGTTATATTATTCATTCACAAAGGTATGAAATATCAAAGTCATAAAGAAATTATTATTTTTGTACATCATTATTCACTATGAATATAGTTGTTGAAGGTCTGTGATTAAACATTTTCTTACATACGGTACATAAAAAATATTTGACATTATTCTTAAAACATGTTTCACTATTCAATAAAGTTTGTACATATTATTATCTATTTATCTGTTTAGATTTTTAGAGCATACAATATAAAAACTTGTGTTT
>NC_042493.1:13888542-13889583 GCF_005508785.2 Acyrthosiphon pisum
GGTAGTATGGTATATCCTACAAAATAAAAAAACACAATATAGATAATAATATTAAGATTTAAAAACAATTTAAAAGAACAATACAATACTTTAAAACCAAGAGAAGCATGATTAATTTTTAATACTTCAACTAAAAAAGAAAAATGTCTAAAGCGCCCTTCCTCCTTTTTCATACGGACTGAGGACCGTCAATGGTGGAGTTAACACTAAGATTTGCAATTGTTAATAAATATAATTAACTCAAGATAAGCTAAGTTAAGTGAACACAAGATTGTTTTAAGCCAAAACTTGAATGTAAACGTTTACAAAGGTACAACTTAACTTAATTTAAATTTATAGTATTTTTATAAATAATAGTTTGTTTCTTACAATCTTAACAATAATTTAATGTTTCATTCCTCGCAATCATAATTCATTTCAAAAATGATAAAATTATTATTAAAATTAATCATTATTCAGTAGTGTAATTTCATCTATCCGAAACTGGTATGACAAAATATATGTAATATGTATGAACTGAAGAAAACATAATTGAGTAGTCCATGTTATACATTGATATCCTATTTAATCTGGAGCTTGGAATCCCTCTTTTGCTGACTATAAGAAATAAAAAAATACATTTAATTGTAATTCTTGTAAACATATATTTTTAAGTAACTGTAACATAACAAAGTGTTATTTATTTATTATGATAACGCTTTGGAGGGTAAACAGTTAGTTAACTAACATAGTCAACATATGTGTGTAGTTATGTTGTATAATGTATTATGTGCAAAGTTGAGGTAATTTCTGATCTATATAATATATAGACTTTAACAAATACTGGATGAAACTTTGAGATGTGATTTTTAATAAACGGATGTTATAATAAGCTATTAAATGTTTATTAAAATACAACTTGTAACAGGTGTCGGGTTCTAGGTATTAGGCTTAAATAATAATATCAGTTCAATTCAGATATATAATTCAGAGGTAATTTATTACAAAAATTTTAGGTACAAATGCATGATGTACTTACAGTATTAGTTAAGGAAGAAATTT
>NC_042493.1:13891682-13892678 GCF_005508785.2 Acyrthosiphon pisum
TATATAGTATAATGATATCAGACAATATAATTTAGTCATAGTGTCATAAAGATAACTCACTTTTAAATTAATAAATCAATAAAATCACATGATGTACCCACAATAATATTCTTACCTTTTAAGTTTTAGTATTCGCTTTAATACTAATGTTTTTATAACTTGAATTGCAATATTTATAATGTATACTTGTTCAGTAGAATTGTCTTAAATAAAATAGACTTATCAAAAATTGTCAATACATTAATTGCTGGACTTCCTAGTTCCTCGTAGGTACTTACATCATATTATTAAATGTCAGTTTTGAAAACCATGATATAATACATTGTGTATTTGTGTGAACTAAAAACAGAAACAGTATATCATTAAGTCACTTTCAGCAAATATTTAAAATTTTAGAGACCTCAAAAAACCACTTACATTACAAAATTTCTGTAAACCAAATGTCTAGCCACTAATCAGTAATAATTATTATTGACATATCCATTATCCAGACATTGATAAGAATGTGTATAATGTGTTGCCTATACAAGTCCTAAACAGGGGGTACTTTACTAGTTAAAAATAGACCATTAGCGTAGTTGCTAGCCAACAAACACAAACGCCTATAAGTAAACTCCAGTCCTAGGTATATAGTTAGAAATTTAAAATCCACCGGTGTCTATCTTAACCTAAACACTGCTCTGGAAAGTGAGCAGCCAAAGAGCCCTATTACAAAAATTTATAAACACAACCGGTAGAACATATGAAAGTAATTATTTAAATGTTACTTACACGCACTACAAATCCTGAATAAACATTTGAATGAACTTATATAGAATGTCCTTCATCAGACAGTGTGAGATGATGAAACTCCAATTCTTGTGAATTGAAAAAGTACAAATATGAAACTTGGTCGTTTTGTTAATAGAATTCAAATTTACGCTGAAGCTGTGTGGAAAGAAATAAAAGATAAAATACCAAGGGTATTGTACAAACGTAAAAATAACGAAATACAAA
>NC_042493.1:13892778-13893176 GCF_005508785.2 Acyrthosiphon pisum
TAAGTCGTAAAAACTAATAGTTTCAACTGTTCATATTGTTACTTATAGGTATATTATTATTATTTTCTATACATAATGCAATTTTTCAAAAATTTTAAGTACCTGTTTATATCACGGACCTATTCATGCCTATCTTTTAATACGGCACTACGCTGTTATTAACTTGTAAGACATAATAGTATGCTGTATTGTTTATCAAAGAGTAGTTAAATCTCTCGAATCCTTTAACTAACTGATTAAGAAAATAATAAAAAGTTAATATAGACATTTCACATTAGTAATTATATTATATAGTATATAATGCCATAAACTATTCTTAAACTATGTGGAGTGACTAAGGAGAGTATATAATAAGAAATTAATTAAATAGGAATAATAATGACCCCAATTCTAGACAA
>NC_042493.1:13893226-13894448 GCF_005508785.2 Acyrthosiphon pisum
ATGTTTCACTATTCAATAAAGTTTGTACATATTATTATCTATTTATCTGTTTAGATTTTTAGAGCATACAATATAAAAACTTGTGTTTATGTACTATATTATAGCTAATAGCTATATTATGTTATATGATACAAAAATATTTATATTTTATTAATTAATCTCGATGTTTGTTGAAAAAATCTTAGCCCATGTAAAAAAAAATATTTGTTTCCCCTGGAAAAAAATTCTAGCGCCGTGCCTGCATACTTTTATAAATTTATATTAGACAAAACCATAAATTATATTTTTAATGATAAAATAATGCATGTTAAAAAATCAGCCATATCCCCCCCATGACAAAATCCTAGGTGTAGGTTTTCAAACACACTTTAGTATACAAATACACAATAATGTGGTAAAATATAGACGATTGTTAAATAGTTACCTATGTAGATATGAAAAAATATATTTATTAGTACAATGATTTTGATTCTTAAAAATACGAATGACATTAAAATGTATGTGTAATTAGCAATGTTTGGCAAGTTCCTTATAAAATGGAATTCGTTCTGTTCCTTGTTCCATAAAAAAAAAAGAATTGTTCCTTTGAAAAATGAATGAGTTCTTTTTTTAGTTCCAAATAAAATAAATATTCTTATTTAATCATTAATGTTTTTTTCTCATATGCATTTTTCTTTAATTTTTAATTATTATATATACCTACAAGTAAGTGCTTTCATATTTTATAATTCTAGTTTGAGATTGTTTTCAAAATTAAATTGTTGGCCAACGTATGTTGACTGTCTTATCGTTTATTGTTATAATTATAATTATATTTTATATAGGAACTCATTAGTAATTTCTATATAAATACTAAGTAGGTTAATTATTAGAGAATGGGTAATAAGCAAGGCTGGGCAAGTTAACTATTTTTTTTAACTCGTTAAGTTAAGTTAATTTGGAAAAATGTAAGTTAAGTTTAAAGTTAAAAGTTACTTTCCTTTTTTATTTAACTTGTTAAAGTTACAAGTTAGTTGGAAAAAATAAGTAACTTAACTTACTTAATAATAATTTTTTTTTCATATAAAACTTATAATTACACCATTTACACCTCATGTTAAAGATCTACAAATAACATAATATTATAATGTAGGTCTTTATATCTTAAAAAAATGTATTTTGTTGTAAGTACTTATATATTATGAAATCCAACAAAATAATTAAATTATTTGTATATTTTATT
>NC_042493.1:13894498-13895355 GCF_005508785.2 Acyrthosiphon pisum
GTAACCACAGACTATATGTATATAGTAGTATACTCTGTGATATAACTATATAGTATAATATCAGACAATATAATTTAGTCATAGTGTCATATAGATAACTCACTTTTAAATTAATAAATCAATAAAATCACATGATGTACCACAATAATATTCTTACCTTTTAAGTTTTAGTATTCGCTTTAATATTAATATTTATAACTTGAATTGCAATATTTATAATGTATACTTGTTCTGTAGAATTGACTTAAATAAAATAGACTTATCAAAAATTGTCAATACATTTGCTGGACTTCCTAGTTCCTCGTAGGTACTTACATCATAATATTATTATATGTCAGTTTTGAAAACCATGATATAATACATTGTGTATTTGTGTGAACTAAAAACAGAAACAGTAAATCATTAAGTTACTGTCAGCAAATATTAAAAATGTTAGAGACTTACGTTACAAAACTTCTGTAAATCAAATGTCTAGCCACTAATCAGTAATAATTACATTATCCATTACCCAGACCTTGATAAGAATGTGTATGATGTGTTGCCTATACAAGTCCCCAAACAGGGGGTACTTTACTAGTTAACAATAAACCATTAGCGTAGTTGCTAGCCCACAAACACAAACGCCTATAAGTAAACTCAAGTCCTAGGTATATAGTTAGAATGTTAAAATTCAACGGTGTCTATCTTAACCTAAACACTGCTCTGGAAAGTGGGCAGCCAAAGAGCCGGCCCTATTACAAAAATTTATAAACACAACCGGTAGACATGCAAGTAATTATTTGAATGTTACCTACTTACACGCACTACAAATCCTGATAAACATTTGAAGTGAATCATATATAGAATGTCCTTCATCA
>NC_042493.1:13897701-13903246 GCF_005508785.2 Acyrthosiphon pisum
AAGATAGAAAGTTACCTCCTTAAAAAAAAAAGTAACTCGCTAAGTAACTTAGTTAAAAGTAACTTAACTTTAACTTTTTAACTCGTTAATGCCCAGCCTTGGTAATAAGTATATAAAATAAAATAATGAAAAAAGGGATGAGGCATACATTGATTAATTATAAGATTATATTTTAATCAATGGGCATACTACGACGCAGAATGTACAAATAAAATCGAAAAATAACTAGAACTTTAACAATGCAATGGAATTTAAAATATGTTAAATTATATTAAATAATTATATAATGTTATTTTATAGGTCACTATTAAATTTATAATTAAATCTACACTATTAAGTTTTACACCCGTTTTACAATCATAGTTTAAACCTTAGTTATGCTTAACCCACTGATTTTACCGGCCGAATTTGGTGGTTTAACCTTAGTTTAACAATTTCTAATACGGACACTAAGAGAATTCAGTGCCAGTTTTTAACATTTTATCCAATTCTATAAAATTTGAAAATTGTATTTTATATTTTAGCTGCCACTTGCCAGTAATAATACTTTTCCATTAATCTTCTGTCAGATACCTATTAAGGAGTCAGTATCATGTACTGACTCCTTAATAGGTTACTATATTCACAAAAATAATCACAGAAAAAACTTTCAGGCCTCATAGAATTGTCGGATATCGATAACTGTTTCTTTTTATCTGAAAGAAGAAAACTTCTTCAAACAGCATTGAACTCAGATATTTTATTGTATTTCAAATGGTATAAAATACTATATAAAAAAAATCCTAGTTGTTTTTTTTCAAAGACATAATAATGGTTGTAAAATATTTAAAAACATAGTTCAATGTGGTTTATACTTTATATTCTGTAGAATATTACACTCTATTATAAAAAAAAAAAACCAAATTTGGTTGATTCTATAGGACAAGATCACTATTTACTTGTGAGGACAAAATTACTTTAGCACCGGGCGACTTAATTCTTTGTTAACTCTAAAATGTCTATGATAATATATTAGGTAGGTAATACGGGCTTTTGAATTTTGACATATACACTGAACTAGGTAGGAAATATAATTAAAATATACAATTTAAGTTTACAATGTATTAAACCAGTAATTAATATTAACAACGCAATTGGTCATAACTCATAGCCCATAAGTTTAAATCATAAAGTACCTTTTTTTTTTTTTAATCATCTTTTATTTTATTTAAAAAATATATATTTACAATCTATACAACAAGGTATAATACGTAAGTGTGGTGACATAAAATTATATATTTGAAATAATAATATTAATTGTAGAGTAGGAAGGTTCCCAGCAGTGCCTCTTAATAATAATAGTATAGTACCTAAATAATAAGTAATAACTAATATGGTATAGGTAAGTACATCTACTATCTGAGCAATTGGGATTAAAAAATTTGGGACTTTAGAGTTACGGATCAGCTAAATTATCAGTCATAAAAAAACAATATTTGTTAAATAAAATACTTAATACCTACTTATTTGAATTTTTTTTTTTTAAAATACAGAACAATTTATTAATTATATTCAGTTAGTTTTTGCCGAGTCAAAGTTTGTAAAGCATCTTAAGCGATCTTAAGTCAGTCTTATGTACTATACGTCTATACTCTAATGTTATTATTTTAACAAATGTAGAAATTAACACAGATGTTGGCTGTTTTTATTATAATATTACTAGCTGAACCCATGCACTTTGTTGCCCGTAAAAATTAGCAACTCTTAAAAAAATTATGATTGTTCAACTTTTTTTGGGTTTAACTTGCTGCAGTAAGTGTAACTCGGCCACCCTGGTAGGCGATGTTCAATAATTTGATTTGATGTAAGCTTTTACCTGACATGTCCGAATAACCAATAATAATAACCAATAACCAATAATTTCTACTGTAAACTGTAACCAATGGCAACTATTAATAAATAAAAATAAATTTCCAATTTCTATCGTGAACCTCAATATCTCTGTTTGAGCACCTCTTTAAAATGCGAATTTCAGCAAATCCTTTCTTATTGCAGGGTGATAATATGAGAAGAACCTCTATTCCAAATTTCAAGTTCATGCGTTGAGTAGTTTTGGAGATACAGCGATCAGTGAGTGAGTGGTATTTGGATTTTATATGTATAGATAGATTACCTAAAAATTGTTTTTTATTTTATTAAAAAATTAAAAATTACAATACACCTTTAAAATTTATATCAAAAGCGTTTAACCAGTAAGCAGTGCTTTGCAGAAAAGTGGTTGACACTTGAGTTTGAAAACAACTTTAACTTCCTAAGCGCAACTGCAAAGTTGAGTCGACCGAATCAAGTGTTCACGTCAATTTACTATTTAATAAGTGTCTCTCAATTTCTCATTATTCTCAGTTGTTAGTAGTATAGTTAATTTACTATCAAACTTATTGTATTATAATATTCATATCACGATTAATGATATTATCACGAAAAGGTTAATATTATATTAGTTCGTGGCAAGATATTTTATAAATTATAAAGTTCTTTATTACGTGGTCTGTCGCCAAGGTATATACCAGCTGCTGCTTGTCCGTCGCATAGATATTATCATTGAACTATATTATAACGCTCACAGTATCACTAATGTAAATAAAACCGAGCGAGTTTGTTAGAAAGAGATAGAGAATACTTCAACCATAATTAATGTAGTCTACTACCGTCAATTTCAGCTTTTTGTGGTTTTCTGCTTCTTATTAAATTTGTTCAATGGATATTATAATAGAATGGATAGGCCATTAATTATGATAATCTTACGGCAACGAATATTAAATTATAGAGGTCTTATCACAAATAAATTGATGTATAAATATATGATAAGACTTCTGCTAGAATGAGAGATAATAATAAAAATAGTCTTTCTCTCTTCCACATTCGGGCATGCTATGACCATCTATGTTGTTATTATGGACATGGCATATCCATTCTTTATATCTATGGTCCGTCGTGGATATTATGAAGATATTATTACGATAAGAAAAAATTACTATCAAACGAGAAAACACCAAAACCATACTCTTACCTTACTCTGAGTTTAAATGTTTAAGGTCCATGACCAAAACAATAGCAGTGATAGTTAATTAGGTGGCCAATAGGATTATTATATTTTTTTTCTTGGATACAAATTATTACGTGAGTAGATTGTGTTTGCTCGCGGATCATTATGTTTTGAAATCCATTACCTTATATAGTAATAGAAACGTATATAATGAAAGAATTGTTATGTAGTATATAGTACATAATAATATGTAACAATTTAATTTCTCGATCGTTAACAATAAATAATAATAAATTAAACTGTATACTTAAAAATGAATCTGAACAACTCGTTGTTAGGCAGGTCCATTACAAACAGTATATAATAAACAACGTTATCTTCTAAAACAAGCAACAAAAATTTGACAAACAGTTAGTTAATCCATGTTCTTATTAAATTATTCATACAGTTTTGTACAATATGATACCAGGAGCTGTGTGCAAAGCATTAACGTAAGTCAATTTTGAAACAATTGGTTGTTAATTATTATTAATATAATTTTTATTCTTATATATATAATATTATATACTATGTAAATATATTGTTGTTATTTATAGACTTTTATTTGGTGTAATGTATCCAGCATATGCATCATACAAGACGGTGAAAAACAAAAATGTGAAAAATTATGTAAGACAATGTTTAATATACTCTTAACTTATGAGCAAGGCTTAACTTATTTGGAGGGTCTATTTATTTTGTTATCTTTATTAATTAAATTAATTTAAAAAAACTTATATCTATTAAAAAAAACTATAATTTACTGATGGCTTAAGAGGACGTAATACCCGTATATGTTCACTCCGTCTTACAAGTGCGTAACATAGTGAATTTTATGTCCAGCAGAACACGTGTAGCTCCGTTAGTTTAAAAATTAGATTGAATTGACCTCTTATAAAATCTAAAGGTAAGATTATTATTTAGGTAACATCATGGACTTTCTATTATATTTTAATTTTAAAGTGCGTTATGAGTATTTTAAAATTGTAAATTGGTTATATATCTTAAATTACTCATAACTCGCTTTGAAATTAAAATATAACAAAAAGCCCATGAGGTTGCTTAGATAATAATCTTACCTTTAGATTTTGTAAGAGGTTAATTCACTCTAATTTTTAAATTAATGGAGCTACACATGATCTGCTGAGCGTAAAATTTGGTATGTCACGCACTTGTAAGACAGAGACAACACATGCGGGTATCACATCCTCTTAAATATGTTTTTTTGTAGGTATTTACAGAGTAATTACCCAAGCATGCTCATTACTCATCCCTATTTTATTCCTTTAATTAATTATTTTATTCAAATTCTGATTTAAAAAATGTCTACACACTGATGAAATAAAGACTATATTTTCATTTTCTATAACCTCCCTTTATTATTATAAGCGTGTGCACAAGTGGTGGGGTGGGAGGCAGCTACTCCTTCTGTGAGTTAAACTTTTTAAAATATAAGGCAATCTTGAAACATGGCTGATATTAATCAGAAAATTCATTAACTGAAATTATCTTTAAAAATATAAAAATAATTAACAAGGATAATGTTACCAAAAATCCCCTTTCATAAAAGTCTGCCCATGCCTTAGTTTATTATTAAGAGGACGCTATTATACATATTATGTTGTTGCCATCTTACGAATGTAAAACATGGCAAAAACTGTTATGGGAAACTAAGAACCACTCAAGTACTCAGAAACAACTCGTTCGAAATTAGATTTAGATGCATCAACAATTTTAAAAAAATCATCACATTAACAATTCAGAGTAAAAGAGTGGTCCTTTTTAAATATATATGTTTACATTTTTCCATTTTTCATCCAACTCCTTGAATTAAATAAAAATTTTCTTCAGTGATTGAAAAAATAGTATTCAATTGTAATTTAAAACTCCAAAAATCAAATATTTTGAAAAAAACGCATTAAAATGGGGGAAAATGGGTTGATTTACCCTGTATAGGTAACGTTTGGTTATTAACTAATATATTTGATGATAGAATATGAATGTATTAGAAGTTTTCATAATTACCACAGTGAAAGTTTTGGGTGGTCTAATTTTATATTTAGAATTGCTTTACACTCCTAGTTACACCAATAAATGGATTTTGTAATATACTAGTGAGTTGTGTTTACTAAAGTGCGTTTCATTATAACTGCGACTCGACGCTAACGCACCTCATGATGTCTAAATCTAGAGCGTAAAGTTGCGTGGCAAATTTCAAATTGATATTGAATATTTTACACATTGTTTTTTGATCATAGTTTGAAAACCCTGGTTTGAGACAAAACCACCACGGAGCGCGTTAGCGTCGAGTTGCAGTTATAATTATAATTCATAATCACAAGTTATTGAATTTCTATGTTTTTACTAACATTATGCATCTTAATTTGAGCATGACATCCTGAAATCACATTCTTCAATAAATCAGTTTACATACACTACAGTTTTTATCATATTTAAACTCAGACTAAGGCTACAAAATAC
>NC_042493.1:13903346-13906780 GCF_005508785.2 Acyrthosiphon pisum
TCAAATTATAATATTCAAATTTTACAAAATAATTATGATTTGTCAGACAATGCAATACTAAATTTCTTAAATGTGTCCCAAGTAACCCGGTTTTATGGTAGTATTTTATTTTAGAATTGTTTAAAATAATGAAAGTACATATTTTTGCTTATAGGTTAAGTGGATGATGTATTGGATAGTTTTTGCAGCATTCATATGTATCGAAAGCTTAACTGATATATTCCTTGAATTTTGGTAATTTATTTTCATTATAAGTTGTTGGATTAAAACTAAAATAAAATGTTTACTTCATGTGATTAAAGGTTCCCATTCTATTATGATATTAAATTGCTCGTGCTGTTATGGATTTCTTGTCCATTTACAAAAGGTTCAACAATTCTATACAAACAACTAGTACATCCAACTTTGTTAAAAAAAGAAACGGTAACAAGAATGATTTAAATTTTTAAAATATATAAACCATTTGTCAATTATATATTATTGTTATTTATTTTTTACAGGATATTGATGAATTTTTGGTCAATGTTAAATCACGTACCTACAATGCTTTAGCATCAACCGCCAAACAAACATTTCAAATGACAGCTGCAATTGTTGCCCAGCACACATTAGTAAATATTCAATATATATTATAATAAATAGTAAATATATGACAAAAAAAATCAGATCAACTTAATATTATTATGTAACATTATAGTGGACTTTAAATTGCAAAATAACTTTTGTGTGTGTATCATTATCAGTGTCTGAATTCTCGTGGTTTTTCCTTTTTGTGGCCTCTAGTGTTTTTATAAATTGGCTGGCCAACTATAATGGTTGGACCACCCTGGTTTAGATAAACAAAATTGTAGTCAATTTTATTTAATTTCTCTTAACACGTTTACTGCGTACTGACGCCAATTGGCGTCATAAGTATCATTCAGCAATGCGTTTGACGCCATATGGCGTCTAATATACATTGAAAATAAATGGTTTAAAATTCCCTACGCGTGGTTGAATGTTATTTTATTATTAATTAGCGTGGATTAAACGCTTTTTAAATATGCATACATACATTGTTATGAGCAGTTCCTTTATCTTTTTTTTAATTTCTTTTGTTTTTACTTTTATCATACGCACTGGGTGAAAACTGCAAAAAGACATACACTGTCTACATGTTAAGTTAACTCAATAGTCAATAATATTATTTTGCGAAAAACTTATTATTCTTATTGTACTAGTCATAATATCTAATAAACCATGATTTAGCATACCTACTTATTCAATTTAATTAGTAAGTAGACTCTTTATTACACAAAATTGATTCAGGTTATTTCTTGCTCATTAGTAGAAGTCATGTAAGTTGCATATTTTTCGTATATTCTTAGAACATCTCAAGAAAAATACAAATTTATTTCATGCTTTTCTGATGTCAAGTGGACAATTTTTAATTTTTATTACTAATTTTTCTATGTTTAAAGTTTAGAGCTATTAAACTAATTAAATATTGTAATACTATTCTTAGATATGTACTCATATAATTTATGAATGGAAATTAACACATTTCATTGACATTTTTCAACGGGAATGACTAAAATTTTATTTAGAATTATCCGATGTCTATAGAATAAACTATACAGCCATCATATTATATTGAATCAAATTTTATTTTTCAAATTAAAATTTATTTCATCAATGAATGGCTAAATAGGTATCGTCAAACAGGCAATTTACTAATGACCTAATTACAATTTGATTTTAAATGTTCTTTTTTGTTAATTTTATTTTACATATTTTCCAATTTTTAATGTTATTTTTTTTATTATTTGAATTAATTGTGGTTTTATACAAAATTATAGTCAATGGTTAAATTAAAATATAAACAAACCATCTAGCATATATTATAAATACTAGTATTTATAATCAATGGTACTAGTTATATTTAATTTTTATTCAATAGGTTGGGCGTATGCCAATGATTCTTCAACAAATGGTTACTTTGGACAATGAATATTTACCACAAAATCCAGAAGCCGTCATAAGAAAAGTGAAAAAAAAGAAACCCGCAACCATTATTGTAGAAGATACTGTATCCGATTCTTCTTCTGACTACTCATCACCAATAGACTCTACTATTGTAGTTGAAGATGTGCCCATTCAGAGACCTAAACGTAGTAAAGTGCAATATCAACAAAAATCTACTACATTAATAAATAAGAGACAGTAATTTATAATTACCATGCTATATTACCATGTTCTATTACAAAAATATCTTGTCATAACAATAAATCTTAATCGCGTACCAAAAATATATCACAGCCCAAGACAAAATTGCACGGTTTTTTTTTAATTTCCACTTCCACAAGTTGTAAGTTTGTAACCACTAAAGTTTTCCATTTTTTTTTAAATTATTAGTTTAGTTTAACATATTTACATTTTTGATGTTGAACAAAATAATATTTAATACTGTAGAAACCTATTATTTTATAGTTTACTATATTCTTATTGTACATTTACTAATTTAGTTATAAGATATAATCTTTGACATAAATAATTAATAAAATAGAAAGACAAAATATTTAAAAGACTAACAAATAAAGGGTATATAATCAATAATCATAATATTATGTTGCTCACACTACAGTTGTTTCCTTATATAACGGTGCTACTTATAAGTTAATTTATGTTTAGAAATAATCTTTATTTTAGTTGGTAATTTCATCTCATTTATAAATATTGAAAAATATATAACTAATTAAATTGTTTTTCTATCAAGTATTATTTGGAATCTCCTTTATACTAAGTATTATTTTGAACATTTTAAAACTATTGTTTAAGAATACATTTAAATTTTGTAAAAATTATATTTATTTTTGAAAGTATTATCTTATAAACAACATGTTTTTTTTTATCTAGTCACAAACACCATCACAAAATAAATATTATATATAATCTGTACTAAGACTTTAATTATAATATTATTTACATTAGTTTAGTAATTTTAGACAAAATCAAACGTTATTGTTATTGTTACTGATTTGTATATTTTATTAATATATTCATATTTATTATGGTGACAAAATGTTTTGTTGGTAATTTATTTAGTTTTACCCATAGACCTATAAACTAATAGACAGCGCATTCCACTCCGCCCTGCCCTTAATGCACGGGAATCATATAAGAGAAAGAAAGAAGAAAGAACGAAGAGAGAAAAAAGAGAAGAACATAAAGAGGGAAATAATAGACGTATGAAACTAATACCGTATTTCCCCCACATTCTGTTTTCTATTTTACTCTATATCGTACCCGTCACCTCTCTCTCTAAGTGCTGTCCATTAGTTCATAGGTCTATGGTTTTACCTATTAAAATTTAAAATTATCAAATATTACTTTTTAGTTAAATTATACATTTTAATTCATAAAGTAAAATCTTAGTAATTTGATTATTGTCATTA
>NC_042493.1:13906880-13911618 GCF_005508785.2 Acyrthosiphon pisum
TTAATCATTTAAAATAAAGGGAATTTAAGAATGACCATAATGACTAGGCATATAAACATAATTCTTAATAGTTTATAGAAATAAAAAGGTTTAAATAGTTCAATATACTTTTTGCATAGTATGTGGTGTTTTACTATTCCAGACATTTTTAATATTTTTGTAATTTTTTTGCATTGGTTTTTCAGTATGATCACCTGGTGGAAGGATTATGTAGCAGTGTAGCACTTTATTAATGGCTGTTAATTGAATTGAAAAACATTTAACATGAAAAAAGAAAGCCAGTTTTAATCTCATAGTATTGATATCTGTGAATAAATGTTATAAAGTTTTTATTAATCAATTATCATCAACCAAAATATGATTTATTATTATCACAGAATACTCCACTATCCATTATATTAGCTGTGGACTATTTTTTTTATCACAGTGTATCTATCAACTAGGTAGGTACTTGATTTATATATTTACGTTATTTCGCGGTTGTAACTTGTATAAATAATATTATACAACACATAGTAGGTTAGTAATTACAAAATACAACGAATATATTAGACCTAAAAAAACAGAATATTTTCATTACCTACTTTAAACTTTTACATATTATATCTGATTAGTAAATAAAATACTGTAATAATGAGTGAAAAGAAGATCGTATAGCAGAAGAATAATTCACACTTTTTTTAAATTTTGAATTTTGTCCGGAGTGATCCGTAAAATGGGGTGACTTCGGGCACGAACCTACCTATTAAATTTCATTAAAAACCAATGTTATAATTACAATGGTTAACTTGGGACAATATAGAATTTTTTTAAAAAAAATTTAATAAATTTATATAAAAAAACCCCATACATTTATCGGAAATACAACATAATTTACTTAATATTCTAAAAAAATAATTTTTTTCTTATCTGTTTTTACTTATTTTGTAGTCATTTTTTTTATAACTAACACCATCGACGACATTTTAAATATCATTAGGATTATAATTCTTATTTACGACCTCCTACATTGTTGACATATGATCTGGGTGTTAATGTGTTGTCCGAAGTCACCCCACGTTTGGTAATAATTAAGACGATTTAACAATACAGTGTGAGATCAAATAACTTAACAATTTGCACATAATTATACCAATTACACAGACAAGTTAACGAGTAGGTATAGGCATAGATTAAACATAGGTATGTAAAATATTTAACATAGGTACGTATGTATAATCTATGGTATAGGTTACCGAAAACCTAAATATTTCAATGTAATTCTGTAATTTAAAAATACAAAAATATAATATTTTGTATTTGCCTCCGTAAAATGTACTATACTACTATGACACCATTATGTCATCAAAAAATATTATTTCCTATGGAGTTTATAATAGATTATATTATTAACGTGGAGTATCAGTTTTCAACTTTTATATTAAACGTGTATCTTAAAATTATAAGATAACTAAAAAATATGGAATTGTCCGAATTCACCCTACATGTACTGCGGACTAAGCTGCGCATGGCTATGAACTAAGTTTTCTATGTTTTGTTTGGTGCGCAACGGTTTGTACCGTTCACTATAATTGCTGCCCGGTCGATAATGTTATCAATATTGTGGGCTGAACAGTGAACAATGAACCAGGACCGTTGCCTCCTTATTTAAAATGCTCGTTCTATAAACCTTGCGTTCTGTTTTCTTGAGTTTCATGATAAAGTAAAAGATAAAGATTTACTTTATCATGAAATCGTGTTGAGTTCTACATTTTTGCATTTTGCATAATTACGGTTTCAGTTCCTCCAAAAGTTAAATGTTTCAAGTAGCTTTATGTTTTATGTGGTAGAGTTGTGCCGTACTTTCGTTCGAAAGTTCATGTGTGTCATTTCTTGCTCATCAGTTGGTTTTCTATGTAGGTATGATACCTAACCTATTCTGTTCACTTTCTGCTGCCCATCAAGCACCTTCTATGTTATGTTTCATCGTTCCTGTGTTGCCGTCATTCAAAAACCATGTTGTCTGTGAATTGTATCATCTGGTAATTATCTTTGGCCTGCTAATAATTGTTTCCTTTTTCTAGGGTGGTAGAATTATCAGAAATTGTGTATGAATCAACGTGTCTTGTGAACCTTGTGACAGTAGTATCAAGGTCAACGCTCCAGTGACCAGCGTTCCCGTCTTAGCAGCATTATTGTTTTTCGGCCTGTTTTGTGTTGATGTCAGTGACTGTGGCTGGGTGGTCACATTCACTGGGATTATTGTTGTTATTGTATCATTATTATTATAACCATGTCCCCCGGTACGGGTAGTGTTGAAATGAAATGTGAGTATTGATCAACCAAGTATTTATATTATTTTTATTATTCATATTAACGGCTGATGGGCTTAGGTTATCTTCTGGCTTCTGCAGGCTGATATTAATATTATTTCTACTATTACCTATTGAATTGAGCTAACCGGTTATCATTTTATTATTGTTCTCAATATCGGATATCTGACCCATTGTACCTTGTATATTATATTATAATATGGTACCTACCTATAATTATTATCATTTAAATTACGTAAAATCACGTTAATTAAAATATATTTAGGTTGACCTGACTTAATATTTTTTTTGTAGTTTTTAGTATAAGAAATATATATATTTAATTTTAATTTTAAGATCAATATGATTTAACTATTTAAATTTAAAGCAAGGGTTTCCTAAAATTATACAGTTTCCGGCAAATAATAATACTATAAGATACAAAAACGGAATAGTACGTCTGGAGCAGTAATTGGTATAAATGTTTTGGACATAATAGTAAGTCTGAGGCAGTGAAAAGGTTAAATAATATATTTTCGGTATAAATATTGAAGCGTAAACCAATTAATAACATAATTTTGTATTTTCAAATTTATCTTTTCTGAAATCATTTTAAAACCTTATTATTGTGTACGGTACTATAGCCCGTGTACCTATAGCCCAATCACTGGCTTTCATCTAATCAAATATTATGTTCCAAATATTAAAATATTTACTATAACTCAGTTTACTAATTTTCTTTTTCAGATGTAATCTAGCTGAACGGTTAACAGAAGTTTAAAAACACGAGTAAGATACAGGTTATTTTTTTTTATTTATTATGACAATCAAATTTTATTCTAATGCTTATTGCATTTTAGTTGGTTGATGGATTCAATTGGAAAGTAATATGTAATCATACCTTGAATTTGTCATTCTTGCTGGAATTGTGCATTGCTGTAAACATGTAAAATGTGGACAATTATCTACCTGGCGCAGACTTTTAACTGATAGTATATACTCTTTTGATTTAAAAGTTTCACTTAAGGCCACTTTAGAAATGTTAGACTATACATTTTTAATGACAGCTGGATAAACTTTTATAATGCTAAAGATCATTTAGTGGTATCTATTTTATTAAAATATTAAAGTAAAATCTTAATTGTTCTGGATACCAAGACTCTTGTTTTCATGATCATGATATTTTATTTATAATGACCAGGGCTGTGAATTTAATGCACTAAAAAACCTTAAAAATTTCAAATAAATGCAAATAATTATAGTATACAATTCACTTAAAATGGTTTTTAATTTAATTTAATATTTACAATGATTTTATAAGATATTATACAATACATTTTATACGCATAAAAATGTGTTAATTCAATAAAAAAAATAAACAATAAAAATATTCATTCAATTTGAATTTTGTTTAATGCTTTCACCTGAAACATTTAAAATTTTTTTTTATGTATTTATTTTGTTAAATTAATAAAACAAACTTTAATATATTTATTTGCGGGTACCTTATTCATATTTAATCTTTACTATTGCATTGGACAAAAAAAAAAAAAAATAATAAAACAGAAAAATGTTTTTCAAACATGTCAATTGGCGGAATTTAATTAGTTTGCCAAAAAATAAATTTAAAAAGGAAAATATGACCTAAAAATGCAAAAAAAAATTAAAAACATCAAAAAATGCAAAATAAAAGTTTCATAAATGGATTCATAGTTGAATAATTCAAATTATGTACTTACAAAGCTACGTTTCACAATCATCAAAAAATAATGCACTTTTCTACAAATTTACAGCCCTTATAATGACTATTGTATAAAACTACTAGCCGACCCGTCACTATTCATATCTACTCGCTGATAAAACACACACTAAAGAAAAAAGGTCAGGTTACAGGTAGCTGGAAACCCGCTGGCCGCACAATATGTATAATAATATACCGGGTGATTCTTTTATCATTGAACACTCATTATTTCAAAGTGTAAATTTTTTTGAAAATATTTTTTACATAGTTTCAAGTCGCTTATAAAACAACGTTTTTCTTAAAAAAATATTTTTTTAAATATTTTTTATCCTTATAATTTTTTAAGTTTTTTACTTTTTTGAATGACAACATTGTGTTTTAATTTTATATTCAAAAGCAGAATATTTTTCTTAGTATTTTGATACATGAAAATCGAATTTCGGGTGAGTAGCTTATGAGTTATAAATATTCAAAGTTTAGTTGAGCGGAGTGGAGTGGTATGGGGTTACCCCGCGAAATGTTTGTCCACTTCTCCGCTCATCTTAACTTTGAATATTTATAACTCATAAACTACTATTAAGATATTTATTCATCAAAGTAAATTCATACTGGCCAGTATTAAAAAAATATCCAAATAAGAGTATTTAGTTTATTATTAATACTAGCTAATATTAAAAAATAGGTACCATATAAAAGTTACCAAATT
>NC_042493.1:13911718-13921553 GCF_005508785.2 Acyrthosiphon pisum
TAAAGAGTTTTCAAATATCAAAAACCAAAATTTTAAATAAATACCTATATGGTTTTGGTTAGATCTATTCAACTACCATTGAATATAAGTACTATATAGTAAAAGTCTAAAACTATAAACCTACAATAGTATAGAAATATTAAGGAATCTTTATGTAAAAGGTAAAATAAATTGGTAATAAAGAAACAAAAAAGCAGGTAAGTGGATGTCGCACTGCTGTACAGTAGATTACAAGTGGGTCATTGTATAATGGTTGTATTGGACTTGAATTCAATGATATAATATCATTGTATAAGAAAAACGATTCTGAGCGGAGACGGTTTGTCAGTCTGGATATTTAAAATTTAGTTATTATTTATTTTATCATGTAAGTTGAATTAATATTAAAATATTATTATTTTTTATTAATTTCTATGGTGATAAACAAAGCGTTAGAAATTAAAATCCCATTTTTAGCGTTTTTTTGTAATTTTCCGGTGGCTTTTCCCGTGGCATTAAATAACTATTGAGAAAATCGAAAAATGACCTCTCTAAAGTACCATCTTGATCCAATTTGCTAAAAGATAAGGTAGGTACTATATGTTGAAATCGAAACACTCCTTCTGGAAGAAATTTTGTATACAGGATATAATAAAAAAAGAAATATATAATACTCTGTTGTCTTAAGTATAAATTAGCTTATTACAGGCGAAAACAATCGCCAAAGATGTGTAGCTGGAATCATACGTTCAGGTTGTTGAAAAACTTGAGAAGCTCTAACTGGAGGTAACTGTATTAAGTCTCCAAATACCAAAATATTTATTCCTCCGAAAAAGTGAGTCTCTGCGTGAGTCAATCATACATAACATTTCGTACGGCATTACATACATACATTCATACATACATACCGATACCTACCATTACAATTTTGCGTATATTCTAAATATAAAATGCAGATACCTTTTTTTTCCCTTCTAGAAACCGAGAACGGGTGGGAACTGTTTAGCACATTACTGTCATCCTTAAAATGTAGGTACCTATATTTTGATCATTTAAATTATTTTGTCAAAATGTAAACTTAAATTATTACTATTTACTATAACAGATATGATTGCAAATTTCTTTTTATTTTAAAATTACATGGGGAGTGCTACACTGTCATCGCACCATTAGCACGAGCCGCCACTGCATATAAATACTATTTTTACAATAAAATCAAGAAAACATCTCTACAACTCATATTAATATATGAACTATAATTTATTAAAATTAATATAATTATAATAGTCAACAACTCACCGTAGAAATTCTTGAAGAGTTTCTTTAATGCTTCACGAACTAGTATAAAATGATTAAATATTGAAACACGAGTACCTATCTATAATAATATTGTTCTGTGTCTCGGTGATATTATTAATATCCTATTTTTATCTATAATATTCACCTAATAAATATACACTATTTGTTGCGCCTCTGGAGATGACCTCCAGGTACACTCGTTGTCGGCGACCTGGTTGTCTAGGTCAAGAATTGACAACTGGGTCATGTATTGTCACCGACCCTAGACCTCCATACAAAATTTGAGCGTCCTAGGTCATGTAGAAGTGACTTAAATTGAACTCGCAAGATTTGATGACAACAGAAATGAATGAAACATTGCGAGTTAAGAAAAGCATGTAAAAATAATGAAACTATGACACAAATATTAGTACCTTCTGTATCGCGCAAAACGAGTTTCACGTCTAATATACAATTTATATAGACGCCTTCTGAATGACTGCCAACTATTTTTAGGAGCTGAGAAGATTATATATAGATGCAATATTGTAATATCACAAAAACGGCGTGAAATAAATGTGTTCGCGTGCGTGTGATAAATTGATAGGTACCTATCTAAAAACGTTTTTATAAAAATGTATCAGTTCACCAAATGTGTTAAAAATAATTTAGAAAACGATCAGGAATTATTTCTATATAGGTAATTGCGTATTTGTGTTTATTTAGGTCTTCTGACCTTTTTATCTTTTATTCAACAAACATTATTCTTTTCTCTTATGCATATCAAAATATATTTTCAATAAATAATCTAATAAATTGCGAGTGTCTTAAATCGAATTTCAATAACTTGAGAACTGTTTATAAATTGTTTTGTAAACTCTTTTGGCTGTTGTGTCACCGTCACGACCGTCGTAATCTCTTCAACGTCAATACAAACGACTGTCACAGTGTCACTTCATCTTAGTGTTGATTTTTGGAAAAGATAGGAAACTGCCAGCGCTAATAAATTCTGTCATATATAATGGAATACGGATCAATTCAAGCTATTTTCTGTGAAAATAATATGTTATCGTTACTCAGTTGGAATATAAATTACAAAATTGTTAGAACCCAAAATTCCAAGCAAACAAGAGCACTTTGAATAATTACAGTAACTAATAAATATTATAAATAGGTAAGCCCATAATTAAGTTTGAATAGCTACTAATAAAAAATTAACATTAAGTACCTAACCTAAAAACCAGCATAAAAATTGAAGGTACATATTATATTGATTTAATGTCTAAAACATAATATTTAATAAAAAAATATTTTTTATACTTATTTGGTTCATAAGACTTAGGTACTGTTCTTATGAATCAACTAGGTACCTATACAAAATTTCAGATAACAAAATTAAATATTGGGATGGAAACCCCGTATGATCAATCAAACTCCTCAAAAATTGATTGTATTAGCTTATAAAATTGTCGATAAAAATGTATTGTTATGTTCCTTTTTGCTGGTAGCACTTATGCAAACTAAGTAGGCTTGTTAAAATTTATAGAGTCTGCAGAATTTAAGAACTATTTAAGTAACTGAAGATGTTTAAGTACATATACTTCTTATAATAATGATGGTAATATAGTAATCACAGACTACAAATAGTTATATCTTACGTCATGATATGAATAGCGCACAATTTTCAAATAATATAGGCAACCAAACTGACACAACTGCTTATTAATTATTATACTGCTAAAAAAAATGAATGAAGAACCTTTCAATTAAGTTTACTGATCACAACAAGAAAATTAAAATAAAAAAGGTGGGTAAGTGGATGTCGATTTGCTGTACAGTAGGTAACAAGTGGGTCACTGTAATAGATGGTATTAAATTTGAATTCAATGATATAAAATCATTGTATAAGAAAAACGATTCTGAGCAAAAAAGGTCAGCAATTTCTAAGTATATTTGATGATATTATTGTGAATAAAGTAATTCATATATAACCTATTTACGTGGAATCTTGTTTTAAATTTTCAATCCTTAGCTATAAAATTTGAGCATTATATACATTTTTAACTAAAAATAATTATTAAATTTTGTCACAATGCTAACTTTAAATGCTTATACAAAAAATTGTGCCTATGTATTTTTAATATTTTTCAATTGCTATTGTAACAATATATCAGGAGCCTGCATTATATTTTCACGCTTTTTTACCCAACAAATAAAATTTTATTCAAATTTATCGAAAAAAAAACTAAAAAAATTGAAAACTGACAATGTCCGTAAACATCTCAAAAAGAGTCGAAATATTTTCAAAATGTTATGGTGTATAAAAAATGAAAATATAAACATTCAGTAAAAATTTCATGTATTTACATTTTTTTCGTTTTTGAATTACAACAAAGTAACAAAACCGGTATGTAGGTACATGAGAAATCGAGTGAATATCCAATATTGTAAAAATATGAACTCCAAACACTCATAAAAATTAAATTTGACTTTCTTGTAGACATTTTTTTTTGAAAAAGGTAGACAATGTTATGAGGAATATTGTATTGTATTTTCTAATCTTAGATTAAAAAAGAAAATTTTTTATGAATTTCTAACTCAAAATAATTTGCAAGTTTTTGTAATTTTTACGTATTTTGTCAATATTTGAACTTTAAATAATTATAAAAAAAAATTTTGATTATGGATTTTTGATTTTTTTCATCTGCCTTTGAAACAATATACTAGGAGCCTTTTATTAAATTTTCAAGCTTTTTTAACCAAAAAAAAAAAAAAAAAAAATTGATATTTATAGAAAAAAAAACTAAAAAAAAAAATGGAAACTGAAAATGTCCATAAACAGCTTAAAACAAGTCAAAATATTTCAGGAAAAATACTGTTGAAGAAAATCCAAGCGTTTTTAATGTCCCAAAAGTTGATGACCGACAGGAAAAAAAACACACATCATTGTAAAATCAACACATTCTTTCGCTATGATTGGAATCTAAAATACGAAAATAGTAATTAAAATGTTTCCAATTATATTGTCCGAACGCCTTGTGCGTAAATATAGTCAAATTATTTTTGGGGGACTGCCCCTCCTATAATATTTTCTAAAAATTACTGACTTTTGAACTGGGGGACTTGGCAGAAATTGGGGGGACTAAGTCCCCCAAGCTCCCCCCCCCTTATTTGCGCCTATGTTTATATGTATAGGTCATATTATTTCATATATTACATTAAAAAAAAACGTAGTAAAATATTTGTACTTATATACCTAATATACAGAATCAGGGTTAGTGACCTTCCAAGTTAAAATTATAATTATATAATTATCACACTGAACATACCTAATTCATTACTAATGAATGATACAAGTACTATATCAAAGGCTTTTTAATGTCTAGAAAATTTCCTAAGGAGTCTAGAGTATAATTATTTGCTATAAAATGAACATCTTCGGTTGATTTACCAGTGATAAATTCATATTGATTATTCGAAAAGAAATGGTTATTTTATAAAATTATAGACAAACCTAAAACAAACTTTAATGCATTTTTCAAATATTTTGGAAAAAGTTTAATTGGTCTATAATTAGAACAAATCCTCTTATCACCTGATTTTTAAATAGCCAATATTTCACAATTTTTAAATGAATTCGGATATTTGCCTGAGGAGATTAAATTTTTAAATATTATGGGTAGGGGATAAGAGATAGTTGAAAAGATATTTTTTAATAATGCATTCGTTAGTTATTTTGTGACCTTGAATGTCGAGGGTTTAATTTTTATTAGGTTTAACTGTATTTCAAGTTTTACTATAGGAGTTAAGAAAATATAATTATAAAAATAGCAATTAATTGAATTCCAGTCTAATTTCTTCTCATTAATGCTATTTTCAATGTTACTTCCTACTTAAAAAAAAATAAATAATTAAACTCATTTGCTATATTATTATCTTCATTGTTTACTATGAGGTTTCCTTCACTTTTCAAAATGTCGGTAAACTGATTTGTTTTTTGTTCAGTTTTACCCGAAGTACGCTATGTAGAAGAAGCCTCAATGATTTAATTAATTTTATCATAAAACTGATCAACATTAATATCAATATCTTTGTTAGATAAAATTATAAAAACACAGCCTAATTTTCAGTCTTTACTAAAGAACTCGTATACTTTAAGTTTAGAATTTTTTTCGTGCTCGATTTATACGTGTTAACACAATAGTTATTATTAATACTTAGTTTTAAGAAATTTATATTAATTATTATTGTTGGAAAATGATCGGTTTTACATGCCTAATATTTTCAGTATAACTCAGTTTAACAAATATATGATCCAGACAAGATTTAAAATCATTGAAAATGCCTCGTAATTATTAACGCAATAGATTACGAAAAGCTAATAAATTAGTATAGGTAGTCATTACTCATTAGTAATGCATTGAATTCAATTATATTAATATTGATATTGCCTCTTATAAGTTATAAGCGTGGTACGCTTTTATATAACATAGTATTTAAACGCCAAGTTTCAAGGAAATAGCTTAAATTATTTAAAAACATTTTAACATTTTCAATATAGGCGATCTATTATACCAATTTTATATTTTATATTTTATATTCAATTATTAGTTCCATTGAGTTACATGGTAATATGATATTTTTTTTACAGTTGATTACTAAATAAAGATAATTTTTAACATAATATTATATAGATAAGCCAAGTGATATATTTGGATTAATTGCCTAATTTGTTGATAACCATTTAAACTTTTTTTTTTTTTAAATGCCACGTCTCATGATAACGCCTAACGATAATACTAAATCTATTCTGAATCGTTTTTAAATGTTCTTACTAAATTATCAAAATGTTTATTTATACTTCTTACGTTAATTTGAAAAAAAACTAAAAACTAAAAATATAATTGTTACGACGATTTCAATTTCAACGCATTTAAATTATTGTTCTTACCGGTGTTTGATAGGACCTATTATCCATGTGGGAGTGAGACTCTGAGATGGTGGGGGCTATAATATTGACAATAATGAGTAATAACTAATGAGTTAAACTATAGATAAGGGTGAAATTAGTAGAATTTATTTAATTAAATAATTTGGTACGTACCTACCAACACATATACTGTATTCTAAATGCATTGATTTTTTATATTAGTTATAGGTTAACCTACTTCAGTAGGGTATACACTATACGACATACGTGTATTGTTGAATATTGCAGATTTTATTTATATTGTTTTTAATAGGTAGGTACTATTAATCAAGGCTGGGCAAGTTACTGATTTTTTTTAACTCAGTTAAGTTAATATGCACCAATAACAAAAAGTTAATTTAACTATAGGTTAATTCAGTTAGGTTAAAAGTTAATATACATTTTTTGTTAACTTTTTGTTAAGTTAAAAAAAAGTTAATTTGTTTATACAACGCTAGTGTATACTTGATTTGTTTTCCAATCCAAAACTAAATTATAGACTATAGTGTTTATACTTAATACAGTATTTCCATTTAAGTTAGAGTCAAATAATATACATTTTTAACTTTAAACAATTCACGGTGAATATTTTTTGACATGAAAACGAAATAAACTGAAATATTGAAATATAATTAAATTAAAAACAAAATAAATTACCTTAACTTACCTACTTCTTAAAATGAAAAATTAACTCGTTAATTTCACGTTAATTAAAAAAGAAATGTAGTAACATAACTTTAACTTTTTAAGTCGTAAACGCCCAGCCTTGCTATTAATATCACGTGTTATTTACAATCATCATAATATATATAGACGTATATAGTAACATATTTATTATTTTAAAGGTAAACACTGATTATTTGAAACTGTTTTAACTGTTATGCAAATATTTCATTTCACATCGTTTTTAAAAACAATTATATCTTTGAGTTTTTTCTTTTTTGAACGACATTATACATTTTTATTCTTTAGTTTCATAATCCAAGCCAGAATATTTTTATATTCTGCAGTTAATTTGTTATAACTTATAACTTATAAGTATTTAAAGTTTAGATGAATGAAGTGCTGCGAATGGGTGACTAAATATTATTAGGTACCGAAAATAACATTTGTATTCATGTCTGCCGTTGATATAATATGTTCAACATAGTATGTTCGAAAATTTATTTTTGGTTTAATGTTTATGAACATAAATCCTAGTTTGTTAAATATAATAATATAGTAATATATAGCTATATAATAATATAGTGGACACTGCAGGACCTCGACGATTGTAAAAAGGTTATATAGGAACCTCTGATCTATAACAATTAACAGTTTGTAGAAGTAGACGTTTTTTCATTCAAAGCCCCATTATAATATTGTTGTCAAAGCTCCCACTTTTGGACAGTATTTGAAAAAATGCTGTGACGTTTTTTTTAAACAATAATTTCAAACATAAAACATATTTTTTTTTTAAATATTAAATTTTTCTGGTTTGGAAAGATTGTTTTAGATTCACCGAAATTACTATATAACCGATAGGTAGTATAATATTGATACTGTGGTAGTAAACAAATATCTGCAGGTAACGTACGGTATCAACATTTTGAATAACCCCAGGCCCTCGACTATTATTTGGGGTGGGATACTCTTGTGTCATTCGACTTCGCTAAACTATAATCAATAAATATCTATTTATATAATAATACTTTTGTTTTAATTGCAGTATTATTACATCCATACTTTGATAACCTATAAATCGTTTTTCATTAATTTATAACGCACAAATCTTGACAGACGACACACAAATATTCTAAAAAAACGTTACATGTTCAACAATTTAATTTCAGAATACTGTAATAATTTACGTTGTTCTGTCGGTACTATTGGAATATATTTTTATGGTTTTGATTATAATAATAACAACTGTTTATAATATAATTAAAAAACGTATATAATATTATTATTAAATTAATTGTTTGTGTAGACTAGTAGAATAGAAAAAAGGCTGTATCGCCAATAAAACATTTTTCATAATTCATCTGATATTCATAAATATTGCACTTAGTAGGTACCTTCATATATAGTCTGTGTTGAATTGGAAATATATTGAATGTGGCTGGAGGATGCAAAAAAATAAAAATAATTTGCATACCCAAATATTTGAAAATTGTATTGATTAGCATTAGGATATAGGTAGTTATAATAGGGGTACGCTAAAATATTTTTAAAAATAAGAGGCCCTCCGTGCCACCGTTTCCCTTCTAATTAAATTCAAGCACTGGTCTAGGTAGCTTATAATGTACTAATGATCGAATACCGTTTTCCATATTATGTACCGATCTATAGGTACACAATTAATAATAATATTATGTATTAAGCCTTGTTCACATTACACCGTGATTTTTCCAACCAATTATTTCGAATAAAAATAAAATGTTCGATATAAAAAACCAAAGTATTCAATACCAAAAAGTATTTAATACAAAAAAAGTATTTAAAATACCATTCAAAATACTTCATGCTAAAAGTATTTAAAAAGTTATTCAATACTTAAAAAAGTATTTGAATACTTTTACTCAAATACTCTTACTTAAATACTTTACAGGACTGGCAATGTGCGAAAATTCGATGTGATGCATGCTTGCACCTGATCTGCCCGATTAACCAATGATAACCAATAAGAAATAAATACTGTTTCTACTAAATATATAACTTATGACCAATAGTAACCAATTATAAACAGACATTTCCATCGTAAATCTTAAAATCGCTGTTTGAGCAGCTCCCCGGGTTAGCTCCCCGACCCTACAGGGTCCAACTGTGAATCTAAATTAGGACACACTCACTGACAAACATTCATTTTTATATATTATACAGATTGATACATCATCTGTTTGACGGAGTGCGTTGATCGATGCGCGTGCCTGTGTGACGACTGACGAATACACTTTCGAAACAATTATATTATTATATATTATCAATCATTATTAACCAAATTCCAAACGTCCTTTGTTATTTGTCAAAATAGGTATCTATATCAACAATAGGTTCGGATCAGCTGCCGTAACATACTAACATCAGACACAAGCATTATAGTTGTGTACTTGTGTCCGTGTCATCGGATTACAATCGAACCGACAATAGTCGGTAGATAAATGATAACACTAAATATTTATAATTTAATATTGTGTTACTGTATTATACGAAAAATCGTCGTAATAAAAAGCGGTCTATACACGATAATCGAGGTTTTCTCAAGATTTTCCAAACCTAACCATATTATAATATATAATATTATCTAATTACCTACAATAAAATCTAATTTATAAATAACGGTCTCAGATGTGTATGAAACTATCTATTCCTATAAGGAACCTCTGAATAATATAAGTGACTTTGTGCATCCTACCTTGACGCGCCGTCTGGCGCGTAATCCTCGGTAAACGGACGACACGTGTCGTAGGGCTGGATGAGGTAGTTAATCAAGATTCGTTTCGCTACTGCACTATCTAATAAGCACTTTTGAATGACTTTATAACGTGATAAGGTTTGATTATAGGTTGACATGACGATATTCACACCTGGAATTTCACCGCGCTAATACACTACCTACTTATACACAAA